>NW_017296298.1:30126-51250 GCF_001594075.2 Trachymyrmex cornetzi | reverse complement strand
TATATATATATATATATATAGATTACTGTTAGCTAATGTTGCTAATGCAATATCATTTTTGCTCGTATACATTCATAAATATTGATATCTGTACGGTACGACGAGAGAGAGGAAACATTTTCTTCTTTGCTCGAAATATCTTTGATATTACAAGAAATCAGCTCTTCATTACGAATCATCTTACGATGCAATTAAATGCAGTTCGGTACTTGTGATAATACGAATAATAATCATCTATGCGAACAAGACGGTTTAGAAGTATCTGTCGCGTATCACATAGAAAAGAGTGAGAACAAAGGGATACACAGAGAAATGCCAAACGAACTTGTTGGTTTCACGCGAAATTTTGTTTTCAGCGAGACAATATATCTAGACGTAAGTTAGAAGTGAGACCAAAAACTAAAGGATTACTAACGCTAATTCCTAAGGATTGTGATTAAACTTATTACTCCTGTATTAGGCACGTTTAACACATAGAGAGAACGGATAGATATACTTTTTGATTCGGGGAGAGTTTGCTCTGCGCGATTAAATATTTTCTCAAATGTTTCGCACACTACAGAATACGCGCTTGTATTTAATTATATACATAGGGACCAAAAACATTGATTGATGTTTTCGACACGATAAAACTATGAAAAAAAAAAACAAATTATAGTTTATACAGAAGCTTTTAAGGAAAACGAACAACATAAAAAACGAACGATTTCTCTAGTTATCTGAGAAGAATACTTTTACGGGTACGAGAAAAATATGTAATATATGTATATGTATATTGTGAAACTTATTTTTAATCGGAGGTTTCAATCCTCGGACATTGCTCTCCTTCCAAACTGTTTCGAACGATGTTTGTCGTATGGCGAAAACAAAATTTCAGTAAATAAACTTGATAGTTCAGAAAACCGAGAATAAAGACGGAAAACGAGGAGAAAAAGAAAAAAAGGGAAATTAAAGCTGTTGCGGTTATTCTCTCAATCACAGCACTGTGATACATATAGTATATTACTTCAATGACATATCAACTTATAACAATCCTTTTACACACGCGCGCGCGCAAACACACACACACACACACATATATATATGCAATACATATACAATATGAAATACATATTTTGGGCAATACTTATAGATATGTACGTTACAGACAAGTGTATAATAATGCACTCTCAATATTTTTCATCGTAAGCACATGGTTTTGATGCAACAATTAAATTAATGTACGCGAATATGTATGTAAAGATGTAAAAGAATCAGTATATTGTATTAGCGAGTTTGTGTGTGTGTGGGGACAAGTCAAATCCGATCGCGAACATGCCATTAAGGGTGTGTTCCACTTAATGTTCGCAACGCTCGCGTCCATCATTTCATTCTTATTTAATGTTTGATGCTAACAAGGATGAAATTATACTCGTGAACGTTGCAAAGATTAAATGGAACGCATCCTAAGAAGATTGGAAGATCAAATTGCTTGAATTTCATGCTTATATTTATAAATATAACAAAAATTTAATTCATTTAATTTTTTTAAACGAGATAAATGTATATTAAAGTAAAATTTTAAGTGATATTTGTGTATTATATGTATAGCGAATAGAAAAATATTTTTTACTTCAAAATTATCGATATAAATGTATGAAACATAGGCAGAGAGTATAGTTTGTTTCTTAATTTGTCGTTTTGCAGTGATAACTTCCTTTCATTCGATTAATACAAAAGAACAAAAATGAACAATACAGTGCACATCATTAACAAAAAATTGATCTTTTTGAGTTTTTTCAAAAAAATTAATATCATAGAATAGAAAGTTTATAGGATTGTCTCTGATTCATGTGAGAAACAGATGTATAAACAATGTTACTTTAAAATTTTAAGTCAAGGCTTAGTTTTTGAGATATTGCGAAAAATTGAAAAATCAGGTTTTCAGATAAATGCATTTAAAATTTTACTATGATTTTCATGTTGATTATTTATATTTATAGTATTTAGAAATTAGACTATAAAAAGACTCTTCAATAGTTTGTTTTGTTTGTTTCTTTTTGACATGGTTTTCTTTTATATTTTTGTGCATTATCTGTGTCGTAAACACGATTGCCACCTTTCGAAAAGTACCATTGGAGATCTACGATTCTTCTATTAAAGCTCCCATTATCCTCTGCCAGAGATCGATTGCTACAATTAAAATTGTTACTATTTCATAATTTTTCTTTTGTGTACGCAGTCTTATAAAAATCATCAGATTTAACCTGTCAGAGGGCATTTTCCAGCAAAGACAATTTATGCTTTTCATTAAGCGACATAGTGTAGCTTAATATTTCATGTGATGACAAGGCTTTCTAAACTTGTTGATTAGCTACAGGACAGAGAGGTTTTTGGATACCAAATTTTTTATAATTTTAATATAAAATTGTAGAATTAAACAAAAAAACCATAAAATACTTTCAACAATACTTTCGAAAAATACAATTACCTTCCAGTCTCCTTAAATTGCAATAATCAAGTTAAACAAGTCTCTTGATCTTAATAAAATCTCGAGTCTTTTAAAATAATCATATAATAATTTGTTATAGTAAGAATTTCAAGAATCGTATTCTAAATTGCTTCATAAAACAAATTTATTTTGTTCTCTGACGAGAGCCGATTAGACAAATTTTATCAGCGTACAGATTATGACTGGTCCCCATTTTCTGCTGTTTTCTATGACAGACAACTTGCATGTGCCACTTGTCTCAATGCACTAATCGCCTGATACATGATAACTAATCAGTTCTATCGCCGTTTTTAGAGCATCAACTGTCTCCTCGCCGTATTTATATCGTCCTATCGGTTTATATTAACTTTATATCTACATATGACCGTAAACCGTGCAAAATGATATACGTAACTTTCTTATCTTTGTCTTATGTCTTATGATGAATGGACACACCGCACAAAATGTATTCAATTCTTTTAATGATATTTCGGATCGTAATCAATATTTAATATTAATATCGTTGACTTTTATGCTTGAAGTAATTTGAAACTGTAGAATTTTTATATCTATAGTTGCTATTGTAATTAATATCCTTTCTAAACGTGCATTCACCTTTAGTTTAATAAGTGCTCTTATTAAATTGTGATAATTAAAAATTCTGATAGACGTAAAAAATATTTCAAAAGTATTCAATCTTTTTAATGATATTTCTTGATTATTGTAATCAATAATTATTAATATCGCTAATTTTTATATCTTGAAATTAAAATTACAAGATTTTTACATCAATAATATATTATCGTAATTAATTTTTTCTTAATGTGCATTTGCTCAATAAATGCTCTTATTAAATTGTGATAATTATTGAAATTCTGACACTGACATAAAACATATTTTAACAAAAGGAAGGAAGTTCAATAGTATTATTTCTCAGTATTTTGTATTAGAAAGAGAAGATTTAAGGAAATATACGTCATTAACTTGATGCGAAAGCGGTGTATTGTTTTGTCGGTTAACGGGTTCTCTTAGACTAAGCAAAAAATACTTGTCTGTAGTTTGAAGTGTGATATTAATCAATGCATAATCCGAAGGTTGACACGTATTAAGCATGTTCGTAATTCCCGTATGAAGCTATTGTCCGTTTATACGAGGAGTTTTACGATTACACTAATTCAATTATTCATCGGATATGCAGGGTGCATTCATTTCTCACGTCGACATAGCTGTCTTTGAACGTAGAAATAAATCATGAACCGATAACACGAGATAATCGTGTAGTTAAGAAACAGAAACACTGTAATTATATAGATATATCATTACTTTTGCAGGCGAAAGTAATAAGAGATGAAACAGAAATGTCTTTCTGATTGCGTATATGAAGAATAAGAAACACGAGCGCGAGATTAAAGAAAAAAATTTGCAAGAGACTCGGGAATCAAAGAGATTTGTGAAAAAATGTCTAATGTCGTGGAAAAATATCTGAATTTTTACAACATTTTTCTTTGACGATTTCAAAACGTTCGTTCTGTCGCATTGTCTTTTTATACACAGAAGAAAGTCAGATCTAACTTTTCTTCGCATGCATATATTATTCTCTTAATATTATCGCGAGTTATGAAAGGAATGAAGTACAGTCGATTAACTCCGGAGTGTACTTTTTTGCAAAAATATTCCGCTCCAATTAATCCGATATAAGATGGGAGAGGCGGTTCTCGTGCTACGTAAAGCATCATCGCATTATAGACTCGCGTTATTGGCGACTAACAATGTCGATCGGTAATTTGAGACACGCTGATAACAATAAAAGTAAGAATGCTGCCATGAAAAGGATCTCGGTAACGAGATGTTACATTTTGCCAACTTTATTATTAAATAGTCAGAAATCACGAGTAAAATAAAATTTTTGTAAAACTGCTCATATCGTCGAGTTATGACGAGCTCGTCGTTCCTGTTAACATTTATAAATTGTTATTCGATGATCAATACCACGTATTGCTCAGGCGTATAGTATAGTTGATAGCATGGTTTATTCGCGATTACAAAATTTTATACTACACATGATCAATTTATACGTAAGTTACAGTATAATTCAACGTTATAATTGATATATAAAAAATTTCATATTTTCACACGATGAGTGCTAAAATTTAAAAAATCAGACATTTTTAAAAAAAAAGATTTATATGCAACTATAACGTTTGACTATAACCTTGAAAAAATTACTTTTTTTGACGATAAATAGTACATTTAGAGTACGGTTTAAAAAAGAAACAGAATATCTAATAAAAATTATTAATGTATTATTAATATATTTAAAACATTTTTATTATATTTTTAATATTGATTTTGATATTTTCTCGTAAAAATTTTCACTGTGGGTGGTATTCATAGTCTTATATTTGGGATTGTCTCAAACTGTTATAAGCCAGTTAGAGGGCTGTATTAGCATCTTAATGGGTTTTCTACAATAAACTATCACCTTTTTTAAATCTTAAGCCATACGAACCATCTTAAGTGTTAAGAAATTGATCTATCGTAGTCGAATGTGACAAAAATAATCAATTATGATTAATCAATTTCTCACGGTTTAAAACTTAAAGCTTAGATAATGACTTATCGTAGAAAGCCCATTAGACATTACTTAAGACGATCGTAAAATAAGAATGGATTATAAATATCGTCCTATAAGTGTGCAATATAGCTGAAGATTCTTAGTTTATATCAAATTTTTGTTGTGAATGTCTAGAAAATCACACGGATCATCGTGACATACTGCTAACATAAGTAAAAAGTTTTGACAATATATGTTGACAGATTAGCAACAGATTTGATTAGAACATGTCGGCACTGTCAGCAGACTAACATCAACTGCGTCTGTTTATGTTCTATCGATAAAAAACGTATATTTTTCTAGACATTTACCAAATTTTTTAGTTTAATTCAATTTTTATTGTGCAACCAATTATTACGTTTTTTTTTTCAAAATTAATAGTACATTAAAATACAGAGTGGCCAATAGGATGAGTTAAAACTAAATGATTATTATTTTGCAACAAGTAGATTTTTTAAAGAAAACTTGTCAATTTTATTACCATATATATGATAAAGATATGTAATTACTTAACAATTGAAACATTACAAAAAAGGGCAAAAATATGCTTGTGTGCATGAGTTAATGATATATGTTTTCAAAGTGTCGTCCATTAAAATTGACATAAAATTGTAATCTTTTCGACTTGTTGCAAAATAAAAACCATTTAGTTTCAATTCATTCTCATTGGTTATCCTGTATATATTATACATATATTATTGCTCGAACGTTACATTTCTAAAAGTCTTATTTATTGCACGTGAAACTTTGGAAATAAATCTTGGCAAAGATATTTTAATTTATACGCGAAGGCTGATTGTATAATATGTAATGCAGTTACATACTTCACTGCTAACTTCGAATAAGCGAATAAGAGCAAAAATGTTGGATAACAGGCAGCTCGGTATAGGCAATTTAGAATTCATCGACAAAGTGCAATGACACGTATTACGATCTATACAAGCATAGTTAATGAACGGACATTGCAATCGTGCCAAGAAATAAAGATATTTTTTATACGAATTGGTGTGTATAGCCGGAAAATGGCGTTTAACTATCGATGGAATGAAAATAGCGTAGACAATCTGGTTAAAAGTAAACTATTTCGCCGATGCAACAGCGAATTGGACGTACTCGGGATATCGTATTTGTCCCGAACAATTTTTATGCCCTGAAAATGAAACACTTTCTGTTATTAGACTTATAGGATCACGTCTTCCCCTTTGCTCTTTTTCCACCGTATTTATAAGAAAAAAAGCAAATTTGTCAAAGTGTTTATTATATAGAATCGTTTCACAAGTATTTTTAAAACTTACAATACACATTTTACTATAAATCCAATTGCCAATCGTATCCTATTTTGTCATTCACGTTTCACTTTCTCGCTTTAAATTATTTTCCTGAAAATCTTATCGATTTATATACGAAAGTAAGAAGTTGATCACTTTCTTTCATTATGCACGATAGCGTATAATAATTAATATGATACCGTTAAATTGTAACAAGTGGAGCTCAGACTGAGCAGAGTACGAGATATTTTTCGGAGGAGTTTTATTTTCTTCTTCCTGCAATGGTTTTGATACCAAATGTTTTAGAGCTGGTATTAATAAATATACTTACATTTCTACATATGTAACGTTATGACATAAATGCATATACGTAAAAACAACGTGTATATTCCAAGATATGCGTAAATATAGAAGGTTGCGTATCGACTGGATCCGAAAACACATCATATACACATCCTGTATTTGTATTATATATAATATGTACATACATATTACGACGGAATACTGAAAACTATAACGTTTGTAATACTATGTAATGAATGTATGACAAGTATAATCGGTATTATTGTTGAGTTATATTCAGCGCTATACGAATGCCCAAAAATAAAACAGAAAAAAATAATAGATCAAGTATTAACGTTTTAAGGATCATTACTGTTTGTGAATCTTCTTCCTTGTAAGAACATATAATATTGTTGGAGACTTGTAAAGGAAGCAAGAAAAATAAAGTTGGATATAACGAAAACAAATATGCTATTTTGAGAAGCAAACCCGACGAGTTCCGTTAGTCATTAATAACTTAATTAGGGCGTGTCCAGAATGAATTCGAAAATTGAAAAAAAAGAGTATTAGTAGTACAAAAATGGCGTATATTTTATTCACGAGCCTTTACCTTTCTGCAGTAGAATATTATATGAAATATATATATATATATATTTTTTTTTTGTTCAGATACATATGATGTTATAATATATTCGTAATGAATTCGTTGATACGCGCAACATATATATATGTATGTATAATTTAAATATACATACACATAATCTTTTAAAATCTCTTGAAAAAAATCGATTAGTAATATTTGTCAGAAATATTTAATAATCTCATTATTTCTTAATTTACGTTTTCTTATTTGGTATTATCCTAAATAAACAATAATGAAGAAAGCTCATATCATTTAAATCGATAACATTTCAGTTAAAATAAATTTAAATTCATATCGCCATCATAATAAATTACAAAATTAAATATAGATCATTATATAAACGATTACATATCGTTTATATAATTTTGTATATTAAGTAGTATTTTCTTTAAATGAGAATATAATTATCTTAGTTCATCATTTCATTCACTTATTAAAAATAACATATTGAGTTGACAAAATTTTGTATAAGTTATTTCGATAAATTATGGTAAATGAAAATTTCCTAAAAGAAATTTTTCATTTGCCATCTATATATATGTACAGTACAAACTATTGTTAAAATTTAACTTTCCTCGGAAAGTAAGTAGTATCGGAGGGACGTTCTTTCATTTATAATAAATACTTCATACATAAATATATTTTATAAATATTGATAAATGTGTATATCTATTCTCTTATAAAAATATAAGCTACGTAACTTCTTATATAAATTCAATATAACAAATAAAAAATATTAGAAAACGTATAAAAAAGGTATAAAAAAATGTGAACAATAAACCTAGAATCTGAATTATAAATGGAAGATTTTTAATTAAAAAAAGCTGATTTGTACTGCACTCGTTAAAATTTCGTATAATGATCTTATCTAGCAGGTCGTCTTCAACATACACACTGCATTATTTGGCGACTGGCCAATCAGAAAACAATTGGATCACGGGTAACGGTTCCGCTTTGGTAAATGCACCTTAATTCGTCGTTTATACTTGCGTGGTGAACGCGACGCCACCCGAAATTCAAATGGTAGACCGTAACAGCGGCAGATACAACAGCTTGGAAATTTAAACCAGTCGCTAAAAACACCACGGCAGTCGTTGTTGGGATCATAAGCTAACAGCCGATGCAGCCGATACTGCTGCTCGCATCTGCATCCATCTCGGCAGTGCATTTGTTTGTTCTCATATCTGCGCCAAAATCGGAAATTAAAAAAATGGAATAAGAATATTATACGATGTAAGACTATTTAACAAACGTTTTAAATAAATTATAATAACAAGGCTAAGAAGCCAAGCCAGATGATAATGCTTAATATACATTTAACGGAATTAAAATAATAAAGTTGACATTTATTATTGAAAATAATAAAATATACATTTCGACTTTTTAACATCAAGTCATCTTCAGTGTCACCAAATAAAATAGATTTTACATACTCGAATATTTTTTACATTATGATCCGCAGTCTACTTTTCAATTTACAAACATTTTAATTTTGTTTAGATTCCTATCGATCAAAAATACAAATTAAATTATATGAACATTTGTTTTCCTTTTTTTTACATTTTGTAATCGTTTACGTTGATATTTCTTGTTCAGGAATGACAGTACTTACGTGCATTTCTCCCAATGGACATATTGCTCGAAAGGATACAGATTGACGAGGGCCAAGAGCTCACCACGAGTATTATTCGCCCAGTACGGTGCTACTACCTCTTCCTTAACGGGACAAGCATTCCTGCACAAAATGATTCGATAAGTTCTCTTAAATTTCCCATTTATATTATACACTACTCAACAAAATTAAAAGATCACTTGTTCCACCCTGCAAAAATAGGCAAATTTCGAGATAGAATATCTGAAAATCTCGATACGATGATTTTTGACGAAGTTATTCTATCTTGAAGTTTGCCTGCTGCTTCTCAACAAAATTAAAGTTATTTAAAATCAGCGTTAAAAAAACCAAATTTTGTACATATTCACCAAAGTGAATAGTATATTTTCTAGTTCTTTCTCTAAAAATTTCTAAAAATTTTGCCGCCGGTATTAGCATTATCCGAGGTGTACCACGGGGAGATAGAAAATGTACTATTCACTTCAAATCACTCAGTAAAAAAAATTGTAATATAATGTGTGGTTAAAGACCATTTTAAAGAGAAAGTGTTAAACTTAATTTACAATTAAAGAAATTTGTTATGACTTTAAAATGACTTAAAATTTGTTATGACTTTTTCAAATATCGCTTAGCGACCATTCTTCGCGAGGATATGAAATTTGAATTTGGTTTTTTAACGCTGATTTTAAATAACTTTAATTTTGTTGAGAAGCAGCAGGCAAACTTCAACATAGAATAACTATGTCAAAAATCATCGTATCGAGATTTTTGGAAAAGCATTTTAAAGCTTGAAATCTCTACTTTTCAAACCTGTACTTTAAAAAACCGTATTACTCATATTTCATAAAGTTACACAAACATAAATGAAGATGCATCAAATCTCGAAATTTTTTACGAAATTTGCAAAGTTTCACGGAGCCAAGTAAAAATTGTGCACAAATGTGATTTACAGCTTTCGAAAGAGTGAATCTTTACCTTTAATTTGCTTTTTTGTTGACCTCTGTGCGATTTTTATTCACTGAGTTATTCAACGTTGAAGCAAAAACGACCCTTTTTGTTTCGACGTTGAATAACTCGAAAAAAAAAATTGTACGAAGCTTCACAAAAAATGAAATTGAAGGTAAAAATTCACTCTTTCGAAAGATGTAAACTGCATTTGTGTACAATTTTTACTTGGCTCCGTGAAACTTCGCAAATTTCGTAAAAAATTTTGAGATATGATGCATCTTCATTTATGTTTGTGCAACTTTATGAAATATAATACGAAAGTAATACGGTATTTTTAAAGTACAGGTTTGAAAAGTAGAGATTTCAAGCTTTAAAAATCTCGATACGATGATTTTTGACGAAGTTATTCTATCTCGAAATTTACCTATTTTTGCAGGGTGGAACAAGTGATCCTTTAATTTTGTTGAGTAGGGTATATATTGTACTTTATATATACTTTTTTTTCTCTCCTTCATTAAAAAAAATTTATATTAATTTTATATAATCCATTTTTATATCTTTAAAATTTCTTTTTATTTTAGTTTGGCATTTCAATTTAATAATTCAGTTTATTACAAAAAACTACGAAATGTACGATTATTGTACTCACGTTCCTATAAACTTTAGCACTGGCTGCTCCTTCTGATCTTTCTCTGCAACATCCTGATAAAGCTGTCCCCCAGTATTCGTCGATGTTTCGACCACGCCCAGTGGCCGATATTCAGGACGTGGTCTGAATTGTTGCTGTTGCTCATAACTTGCTGCGGTTATTAATTCTTCATGTATTGTTGCATCGTTAAGCGCTTGTTCCTCGTCCTCCTCCTCCTTCTCCTCCTCTTTGACCAGCTCCTGATTGACCAGCAATTCCATGGGGACACCCGTTGTCGTTTCGACTGGTTGCATGGTGTGCGTTGTGTTCTCTTCGGTTATCATTTTTTCTAAATACGCTTCTATTTCTGGTACTTCTAGGTCTTCATTGGTCCTGTCGTTCTGTCCTGGAATCTCATTGATGCTGAAATTTTGTTCTTTGACAATCTGGGCCATTGTAATACTCGGCGATGCTGTCGTCGTCGTCGTGCTATTCACTGCAAGATTGCTATCAGTAACCTTGGCAGTGATATTTGAAAATTTTGGAGAAGTTGACACTGTTGAAGTTTCAGTTTTGATCTCTTCCGTGCTTGCAACGGAGGCGGCAGTAAACGAAGGCGTTATTGAAGACGATGTATGCGTAATGAAGGTTGTAGCGCTAGTTGACGTCGAAGACAAAGTTGTAGAGGTAGTAATCATGTTCGGGGTGGTCGAACTGGTGGTCCGTTCGGTAGGCCTGAAATGTGGTCTGGTGTACTCGCTGAGCTTCGAGAACTTAGTCATTTGCTTGACGATGGGATCATTGAAAGAACGACCGGTAAATCCGCGACCTTCATTCTCGCCTTCATTAGCCTTCGGCCGATCGGCGTCAATGAATTCGTAATCATCGTCATATTCGAATTGTCTGAAAATCATAACACGCAATTAATTCACAAATTTGTTGCGATTTATAAGAGAATGTAATCAACGATCCCAAAAATTTTCATATACTAATCAACAAAATATGTTTTAAAAAAATGTGTGCAACAAAAAATTAAAACATTTTAAAACCACATTTGAAATTTTGAAAATTAAAGCGAAAGGCGGAAAATAATAAAATGAATATCATCGAAAGGAACTGCGAGAAAGCTACCTCAGATCGTCGGTGAAATGACGATGATGATACTCGTCATACTTTAGCTCGATATCGTTCTCTTCGAATTCCGCTCGGAGGACATTCATGTAATTCTCATCGCCATACATGCGTCTCATCAACCCCTGATTCTGTTGCACAAATTGACGTACCGCGTGCCTGCGAACAAACAACGGAAGCATAACTTTGTACTGATAAGTTGAATAAAACGTACAATGCAAATCTTTTTTAGACTCAAGTTTTAAGAGTATCTATGTAAAAACTTAATATCTTTTATTTCAAGCAACAATCAAAAGAAAACAATCGAGACAATTAAATCGAAGCAAAATCTTATCTATGATATCAAGATATATCAATTTATATAATATTCAAATACTCGATATTTTAAAAACTGGAGAAAATGGAGAAGAAAATTTTAAGATTAACCGCTGTGTGCCCTCGAATTTTAAATTTTGGTCAGGAAACTTTTGACCCACTTTGATTTGTTTGATTGGACGACTGACAACGTCAAAACTTTCGCCACGGACAAATCAAGCACGCGCGTGAGCGTACGAATGTCGGGCGGGCGAAAGTCTGGAGGAGAGTTTGTTCAGAAGAGATGAAGCGCAAATGGACAAAGTACCAAGGATAAGAGCTACCAGCGATCGTGCACCAATTCTGTTGGCCAAAGTCACATGGTAAATCTTCATGATGTAAGCGTTTCGTGCGCGAGTACGGTTTGCTGCAAGCCGAGGAGGCGTCATATCCGAACGTGCTCGGTCCGCCGCCGCCACCGCCGCCGCACTGGCATCTCGTCAGCTGTAATGCAATCACCTACGACAAAAACAATCAACTACGTAATGGATGTCTTCTATTATCTGATTGATCCCTTAATTTCCCGAGAAAAAGTAATTGGACAAGCTATGGATGGAAAAAATTAATAAATGATCTAATATAGAAGTAGTCGAATCTTCAGAGATCATTAAAATTTACATTGAGTTTCTTTCTTATTTCTTTTTACCTTTAGTTATGTTTTGATATTAATCACGTAATGTACAAACAGATTTCATATAGAAGTAAAAACTATTACTTAATAAAAATATCATTCCCCTTATACAGCACAAAGTTGCACAAAACCCTAACAGCACAGACCTCCAAAGGACGTCCGTATGTCCTTTGAACATCCTAAGAACATCTCCAGGATGTATCCGGATAAAGTATGTTATTAGGGAAGTTTCAGCAACACTGCTGCAACATTGTATGTTACAGCAATATTGTAGAGATTTTGCAGCGATATTGCTGTAAATTCTGTGCTTTATGGGTTGTATATTATGATAGTCTTTAAGTCGCTGAGAGGTCCCTCATGACACACCTTTACCACTTGTCATATCGTCATACCTGAGCGCGCGAAATGTCAGCTCTGTGATTAGAGAATTTTAATGATAACTATTAATTTAAAAACTATTATAGAGTCTTGACATTTTCGTATTAGAACTTATCGTTTCAAAATGATATCAGGAATCTGCTATTGACGGATGACACGGGAGATCTAAAGCCTGACGTCCACGATGCTAGAAATCGGTCCGAGATCTCGGACAGGGAAAAAATTAATAAATCACATTTGAACAATTTGATCACACTATCATTGCGATTGATCAATTCTTTCTTCATCCGAAGTCTCGGACCGATTTCTAGCATCGTGGACACAAGGCTTAAGACATCCTATATATGTATACATATTGTTAATCAAAATATCTATATAATATGATAAAGTTATTTTACAAAATCGTAACCTTTGAGAAATAAACTGAAAGTGTCATTAAATATATATATCGCTTCCATACAGTGTGCAATGTATATGTATTGCTTGCATCTCTTTTGTGTGGCGCAATATTTAACTTTTGTGGTATTACAAATTATTTACATGTAATAATAGTCTCTATTGTTTTTCCTTACAGTTAAAAATTGTGCTTCTTTATTCATTCTCTATATACACAGGACCATTTTAATTATATCCCCACTCTAGATTTTTTTCTATGCATTTTACGAAAAAATGTGTTAAAACAAGGTTGTTTTATACTAACAAAGAGCATACATATCACAGCTTTCGAAACCGATTTGATTCTCCTCGAAATATGTAATATTAAACACAAATTTAAGAAGCATATTTTTAAATTATATACGTATCCTTTTTTTTTTAAAGGAGCTTCAAAGAATAAAACAATCTCTTAAAGTTATAAATTAAACGTTTCTATTAAATTCTAATCAATATTGTTGAAATAGTAAGATTACATACAGAAATATTTTTGACCGAACTTTTATTTTTTACAATTTATAACTAATTATTTAGTTTTAAAAAAATTTAAATTTTTGAAATATCTTCACTCTATTAATATTTCTGTAAAATTATATTTCTTCCGTGAATCTGTTTGATTTTCATTAATAGAATATTTCAAGGAAAATCAAATCGGTTCCGAACAGTGATATACAGGGCTGAGCATGTATTTGAAATACTAGGCTTTTATTTCCAAAACCAAATTTTCTCGATTCTCAAAAATTAAATATATTTCTAAATCAAATATGTGTCGTTTTCTCTTCCAATTTATTTATTTCTTATGAAGAAATTATACGACATTCTGTTCATTCGCGTTCGGGAAATAAGGATCCCAGATAGCACAAAAAGAATTCAGTCATCAATTTCGAGTTCATTTTCAGATGCAAAAAGAATTCTTTTCAGAATTGTTGAGAAAAAAAATTCTTTTTGTTTCTAAAAATAAATTCTAAATTAATGACATAACAACTGAATTCTTTTTAAATTCTTTTTTTTAAACTTCTCTGTGCTATCTTCACCATTCATTCACCACTCACCTGAAGAACGAAAGGCACAATTGCTTTCATAACTCGCGGAGATCTTGACTCGCTGGTCCAGTGTCTGGACCCGCGTGTAATTCGTGACAAGCGACAACTAATTAACGTTCAAACTACTCGCGTGCCCCGCACTCACGCGTGCTCACTCAGATAGAGAAGAACAACAACAGCAGTAGCGGCTATCGGCCTCATTGATGGCCTGAACGCGAGAATGCGGCAGAAGACATGCGACAGAAACGTCGGAGGGAAGGCTACATGACAGACAGCGGCGTACACCTGCCTACCGCGTGCAAGCAGGCCGCTTTCATTACTGCCCGTAATCAGCCGCGGCCCGGTCGACCGTCCGCCCATGCGACGAGGCGACCCGTGGCGATGCTCTTCATGTGGTAGAAAAAGTGTAGCCCGCCAGCGTGTACGGGAGAGAAGATGCTATACATGCGGCAGTGGCGGCTAACTGTCTCACCTCACCTAAGTCCTGGCTCTTCATTAGATTTCCAAGTTGAACAGAATGCGATTGCGATCGTTTGGACGAAGACTTTTAATTTTGCAGAAGCGACCCGAAAATCAGAGGTATTGCTTAAATAATTGCGAACGAAAAAGCGGGATTAGTTTTCGTTGTTACGATGACAAAATGTAATCTCTCTAAAGGTATATCAACTTCTGTTTTTTATATTTTTTACAAAAGAGACAAACAATCTTTTCTCGATCAAAAATAGAAAAATTTGCGATTGCAGAATTGCCTTTCGAGTTCCGTGTATCTTCGTATGGCTACCAAATAGTGCTTCGTACTCAGGCCCAGCTGAATATTCGGCCCTGGACGAAAGGAGAGTCCACGGGAAAGACATGAAACGAAGAGAGGACGAAGGAGGAAGGATCGAGAGAGCGAGACTTCGTTAAGTAGGCCACACCGGTGGATACCGTTATAGTTGCCGCCGCTGATCTGTGTCACGGGGACCCAGCCAATGACGTAGTCTGGGTGCCAACTTAGGTAATACTGAAACAGAGAGAACCTCGAGATCGCGTACATTATTCGGAGCAACATGTGTTAGCTTCAAATATTTTGAAAATCCAGCAATGTCTGAAGACTGCCAATTATATCTCGTGCGAAAAAAAACCTCCTTAAAAATGCTTTTCAGCACTTCTAGCATCTGAAAGGGAAGACTCATCGGGATAGTTTTACAGTCCCACAGACGACGTTGTTTATCATCGTCATCGTGCGATGCGCACTCAGGTGGCGACGAGATCGGTGATATTTGCTCTATGTCAAAGAGAAAAAGCCTACGCCACTGAACAAGCATCTCTATACAAAAAGATATACGCTGGGATGGTCATAAATAGCGATTTAAGGTTTACGGCGGGACCCGTCGCGCGCGCGCACGCAAGTTATACCTAAGCGGTCTACTGACCTCAAAAGCACTGTCACTGGACAAGTGACTCTTTCACTGAATTTCCTCGCTTTTGAAGGCACCATGTTGCTCACGCCTCTTCTGTATGTTTCGCTTTTGAACGCCTCTCGACCGAATAATAGGCCGATACTCGGTGAATCGAGATCCCAGGTTTTGTTCAGAGAACTTTATGACGTATATTTGGAAATTATCTTAAAATTTCGAAGACTTCTTGAAGAATTATCAAAAATTTACATTCACTCGATTGTCTTATAACATTTCAGATTTTTAAATATATATTTTTAAAATCACCACCTTACGTAGGATCGTTTTTAGTGTGTGTAATTTCGATTGATGATACAGTTTAGAATAGCTCAGGTAATAACACGTAAACAAAAAGAGGAGCTACTCCTACAGCACAAAGTTGCATAAAAGTTGCAGTAATACTGCTGTAACATTGCAGAGATTTTGCAGCGATATTGCTGCAAATTCTGTGCTGTATGGGTAAGATCGAATAAGTGATATATCGGTATTTCAAAATAACAAATATAATACATACATTATATTGGTACGTTTAACATGACATTTATCCCGCATAAAAATATACTACTAGTGTCCTAAATGCAATAAGTAAATTTGATAAAAAATTTCATTAAAATTTTAATGAAATTTTTTGAAATTTTTTTGAAATTTTAATGAAATTTTCTCCACTATTACACTATTAGTGACACCACTTGTCGAATTTACTATTACACTAGTAGTATATTGTTATGCGGGATAATAGCAATTTCTCATCTATTTGTTCAAAATTTTATATAATTAATGTTAATAGGCAAAAGCCTAATATATGCGCACTCATACACGACACATCATGGGAGAGACCGGGGCTCATTAGCATAAGAAACAAGTTGATATTACGTTCTGTTTATGTATTTATGGTGAAAAAACAATGAAAAAGTTTATTACAAAATATATCTTTGGGCGTGTTCGGATTTGTTCTGGATGCTCCTGGGTGTCATGTCGATTCTTGTTTAATATTCGGTAAACAAGAAGGTTGAAGTGATACCTGGCACTCAATGGGAATCTGAACACAGTCTTTTATGATATAATAGAGGTACTTTTTCCTAAATTCTATTAAATTAAACAAGTATTATAATAAAAAAAGAGGAAAATCTGATTCAAACGGAGGCAAGTAAATTTTTTTAGCATTTCATAATTTTGTATGTATTGATGTTCTTCAACTTAAGAAGGTAAATCTAACAGTAAATAACTATTATTAATTAAAAGAAAAGTTTATGTTGCTATACGACATGTTATTTTAAGTAACATAACAGTAATTTGTTATAATAAAATGATTAAAATCAGATGTACGTAGTATAATAGTGAGGTGCGCTGGCTCACATTTAAAAAAGTTAGTTTGATTTGCTTAAGGAATCTTTCCATTTATTAAGTACAAAATCGATGTTTTAAAATTATAATTTTTTAAACTACGTATGTATAGAATTAAGTTCTAAAGGTTTTGAAAGAAAATATGTTTTTGAGGTAATGGACATTTTCTGAGACGTTGCACGGGACGAAAATCGAATAAGTAGCGGAGGGCTATAACAGCCGAGTGCATTGCGCTCATTTCATGAAACCGGTTTCTAATCTATAATTGTGTTAGGATTCTTAGGATTAGTTGAAGGAACCAAAATAAACTTCGTAATAGCCATTTTACGCTGCACATGCATAATACTTATATTGTTGTATGCGTATTAGAAAATTAATTTAAAACTTTAAAGTCGTTTTCCCCAAATCATGTTTACAAAATCGCGGAAAATTCTCCTGAAAAAACGACTTTGCTGATCGAAATTTTACATAATTATTATGGATATTTCTATCCAGTTTACGAACCACAATTTGTTTCCTTTGATTATTTTTTTTTCTTTTTTGTATAAAGGTGTTAAAAAATTTTGAAAATGAAAACATGATTTTTGTTTTACTAGCATTTTATTAAATTTCGCTATTTTGATCCAAATATTGCTTTAGTAACTTCATATACCGATGTAGAATACTGGTTAAAAATATTAAAATATTTTAATTATAGGACTGTCAAGATTGCCGTGAATTTTCTGCGATGTTATTCTTACGCAGAAAAGTCAATGGATAAAAAAAATAAGGGATAGAGTGGAGTGTGTGTGTGTGTGTGTGTGTTATCATTTTATTTCTGAAATCTATAAAGCAAAACTTCTTATTAAAATAAATAAAAAATTTCATCTTAATTAATTGTGTATATATTTGTTTTATTCGCTTCATTCACTTTTAAAAAACAGTCAGTTTTTAGGCTTTTAAATGAGAGAAAGATCTTAATGTAAAACCTGAACCCTGATGGAATTATCAAGATGCAACCAGGGTTGGGCAATTTAGAGCTGCGAGTAGTTTCTTACGTATAATACCTATAATACGTATAAAACGTACATATAACATACGATATTATACGGTATAAAAACCATGTATAATACGTTATGTTTAACCCTTGTAGAAAAGTACTTCTTCTTCTTCTAATATTTAAGTGGCCCAGGTTCCGGCGATAGTAAAGACCGGATAAACATGGCCAGATAGAAAAGTACTACTGAGCACTAGGAGTATTTTGAGGCACTACCACAGTATAACCAGTAGGGACACTCAGTAAAAAAGTGCGTGTTCGCGCAGGTATGGCTGCGCAGCTTTTGTTTTTGGCCGGATCCAATGATATGCAAGATGACAGGAACGTACATGTTACCACATACTGTGATGTTACACAGATCCCGTGTAAGTAAATATCCGTGGCAAAAGAAAACAATTTAAGAGCTGCGCCTTAAATACTTCTAAAAAATGGACAAAAAAAAGAAGAATTATGTTGAATGCATATTAAACAATGCGGTAATAATAGTAAAAGTTCACAATGCACTTTTTTTCGTTATCCCAAAGATATCGAAAGGTAAATTTTTATAATTTACAAAAAGTAAGTAGTTTATACTAGGTTTATACTAGGTTAACTTAATTAAACACAATCAAATGTAATTTTGTGAAATAAGATAATATTTTTACATTGACTCCGTTTACACGGCACTCTTAATTATGTTTTTTAGAGCAAAGCAATGGACTATCGCATGTCTTCGAGAAGATCTTGGCCCGTATTCAGAACGCGCTTACAACGATGTTAGCACGCTACATACTATACTTTACGTCACGTATATTATAGAATTTCAGAGATAAAAGTGCGCTTTTATCGATAAAAGCGCGTTCTGAATACGGGCCCTTATGTCTAAACCGCACTTATTGTATAAGTGTTACAGAGTTTGTAGCAATCATTTTGAAAATACTATGTTTACAAACTATTTAAGAAATAGATTGTGTCATAATGCGATTCCAACTTTAAAAATAACAAATATTAGAAATGATGAGAACATTCAGGTCAGTATGTCATTCTATAAATATTTACAATAAAATGTATTTAAAATAAAATATAGTGTAAAAACATTTTGTTTGGTTATAAGATAAATATTAATTTGACAATCTAATTCACAGCAATTTTAAATCAATTTGTGTAATTGAATCGAAAGTGCTATGTCCAATGTGTCAAACGCAAAGACATAAAGCGTGAACTGTCCATATCTATATATAAATAGCATATATAAGCATATATATAAATAGCATATCAAAGATGGTTAACAAAAACAACATATATAATCAAATAACATAACGTTCTTAATGTCACTTAATGTCATAGCATTTTCTATTTTTTATTATTATTTTAAATAAATTATCATTTAATGTATGTTTTAACGTTTTATAATTTTAATTATTACAGTTTCTAATCATAATAATTTTATTTTGTAGAATAATGCAAGTTTATCAGTATCTTCACAATCATGTAATAGAATTTTGGAAACGCACACATTCTCGTCTTTACATTGATTATAATTATACATACACAATATAAATATAAATGTAATTGTGAATAGAATCAAAGATTAATACTCTAGTTTTGCAATTTATAGAAAGTACCAGATGAATTTATAATGTCAAATTTGTTAAATTCTTCTACTTCATATATCTTTGATGAATCGGAGGATATTACAATGAAACAGGAAGCAGCATTGGCACAGAGAGACGTACACGCTTCGATTTTTCAAATTTCAAAACCTCTGAATCAATCTGCCAATTGTAAGATTCCTGTGAAAAATTCTCTAATTTGTGATACACCCGAACTTTCTGCAAAAAAACGAAAATTAATGTTTCATAATGAACAGATTTTTGAACATCAGCCATTATCTAAAAAAAATAAGTGTTCAAACATTATATACATTAAGGCATTTTCATCGTAACCGGCTTGAATATAAAAAATTGCGAATGAAGATAAGACAACTTGAATTAAAATTAATGCGTAAGGAGAAACAAAACTTAAAAATTAATAGATTAGGAAAAGAGAATTTTGATGATTTTAAAAATGTATGCAATAAGTTTTTGCCTTGTAAAATGGCTACGTTTTTTAAACAGCAGTTTTTACTTGAAGTAAAAAAACATGGCCAAAGATATTCTACAGAATTTAAGGAATATTGTTTCCGACTTTATTTCAAAGGTCCAAAAATATAAAACGTTATCTTCAATTTTCATTTTGCCATCGATTAAAACTTTGAGGAGAATTATTAATAGGAATTTAGTTATAAAATGTGGTATAAATCAAAATGTCTTTGATTTTATGTCGATAAAAACTAAAGTTATGAAAGAAGAATATACGTATTGTACAATTAGCTTTGACGAGATGTCAATTAAATCTCACTTATATTATAATATCAACAAAGATGAAGTTATTGGTTTAGTTGATAATGGTCAATGCAAATCGTTCAAACTAGCAAGGCAGGTGTGCGTTTTTTTAGCGCGAAGTATATTTGGTATTTGGAAGCAACCATTATTATATGTATTTTCTGCATCCATGACTAATTCTAAAATTTTTAAAGAATTGTTGATTGAATGCATCATTAAATTACAAAATATCAATTTGAAAGTTGTATCTATAGTTTGCGATATGGGCTCTAATAACATAATGTTGGCAAATCAATTTGGAATCACACAAGAAAACCTTTTCTTTACAATAAATGGTGCTAATATTTTCTTTATATACGATGTACCACACATATTCAAGGCGCTTCGGAACATGTTTTTAAAATACGATTTATATTATACAATATATTTTATATTTACGGAATATCGTGCTTTATTTAAGCATATTAAAGAATTTTATGAAGAAGATTCTAAATGTAAGATTCGATTA
>NW_017296298.1:28211-30072 GCF_001594075.2 Trachymyrmex cornetzi | reverse complement strand
GAATATGTATATTCATTTTAATAGATTACCTGCTGAAGCTATTGGTACAGTCACTTTCATTGATCGAATTGATAAATTGTTCGATATCTTAAACTCAACTGTAAAATACAATGGAGAGAAAGAATATGCTCATGTTTTTAAAAGCCTAAATTTTCAAGTTGAATTCTTAAATGATTGTATTCATTTTTTTAATCATTACGACTTTTTGATGCTAGAGGATTAGGCGTAACTAAGGCTGCTTTCCTTTTAGGAGACACAGTCGACACAAATCGACACAAGTGTCGTTCTATCTTTGTCACTCTCTGAATATCAAGAAGGATAGAACGACATTTGTGTCGACTTGTGTCGATTTGTGTCATCAAATGGAAAGCAGCCTAATAGAATGAATTATTTCGGGTTGGAAAATAACAATTTCTTCTGTGCTAAAAATGTGGAATTTTTTAGAATCGAAAGGATTTCAGTTTCTTCCAACAAGAAAGCTGAACCAAAATTCACTTGAAAATTTGTTTGGAAAGATTCGTGAGAAAGGAGGAAATAGTTTAAATCCAACACTGATTTCTTTTATCAGATCATTTAATACATTACTTTGTCATAATTTTCTGAATACTGGCCACGAAAACTGTGAAGAAGACTTTGATAATATTTTAATACAAATAAATGATTTAAAAAATTTTGAAGCTAATGAATCTAATCAAGAAATTGATGAGATCACTAATAATTTTACTTCTATTGATACTGATTATCAAAAACTCCAAATAATGGAAAAAAATTCAATTAGATACATTTCTGGATATTTAATTAAAAAATGTCTATCACACAACATACATGCAACGTCTGCAAAGAATATAGTATAAGTCACACTGAATTTGATGATAGTTCTTTATTCTCTTTTTTTAAAACCTATCAAATAAATTCTTCTAATTTTGGAACACTTTATATGTCACATGATAATTTTATCTATTATATTTGTAATTTAGAAAATATTTTCATTAAATGTGTTTTGAAAATTTTGTCGTTGAAAAAAATGTTATAAAAAAGAAAAGCTTTTAATAGAATTCAACAAAGTTATTTTTATTCATCCATGTGATCAATTTCCACATATGTATCTAAAAAAACTTTATGCTAGAATGCGAATATACTATACTCTAAAATTTATTAATCGCAATTTTAAATCTCCAAAAAATCCACAAAAATTAATTATATGGAAACATAAATAATTTTAATTATTTTTCAGCAAATGTTACAAATTGTAATTAGTATAATATTAATATATCGGTATACATATAATGTAAATTATAAGTCAATGTACTAATATATGATTAAACACATGTGTTTTTATTTTTAAATAAAATTTATTATTCATTTTTTAAATATTACTTCCTTTTTATACAATATACATAATTATTTATTAATATTCTTTTTATAATTATGTTTAATTAGGTAAAACACACACACCACAAATATAATCTTTTTTTAAATTTTATATCTATATTTATATAAGTAAAATTTATATTATATTCTTGATATTTTTTTTACGAAAAATAACTAAATAAAAATGTTTATTTCATAATTATTATTTAACTTAATAAATTTGATTTATTTACTAGTTCTTATTATTTTCGAATTAATTTTGTTCATTAGTTTGTATTTTTGTAAAATTTTTTAGTGTTATTACATTATTACTTAGGGGCATATCCTCTTTCGGCCCTGGATTTTTCAAACATTAACATGGCGGATGATCACGTGACTGCGGCACGGAGATCAAAGGTGCCGGAGTGTCCCTACTGGTTGTACCTTTGACTATATACCTCTGGACTGCTAGTTACCCCCACTTTTCCTACCTTTTCCATAAGATAGAAAG
>NW_017296298.1:26964-27633 GCF_001594075.2 Trachymyrmex cornetzi | reverse complement strand
GATGGCTCTGAGATCTTGGATTCCAGTAATGGCTGCCGTTAGCAGTCCAGAGGTATATAGTCAAAGGGTTGTACCATGGTGTAATAAGACAAGGCGTAATATTCCCGTGGATGCGCAGTAGTATGCGCTTCGACCAATCACATTTCGGTCCAAATGCACCCGCGAAATTTAAATACACAAATAATTACATATAATTAAAATGTATTTCTATTTAAGATTAAACGTATTTCTATTTAAGATTAAATGTATTTCTATTTAAAAATAATGTAAAAAATATAATATATGGAATTAGTATTGGCCTAAATAATGGTGAGGCAGGTAAAATATTTCCGTAAAAGCCCAAGTACTTAAAGTCTAAATGCTAAAAACAATGTGATGGCAGATATATTAATTGAGAAGGAAATTGGGACGTGTGGTCACACATGGGATACATACTTGAACAAAGATAACAAGGTAATACTATATATATATTATCAAAATTTATTATCATAAATAAATAAATGAGTATTAATAATGATAGTGTTAATAAAGTATGTAATCATGTTAATAAATGTGTTTAAGTATTTATAATAATATATAATATTGTAGGTTAGGAAATGCTTAAATGCAAGTAGATTGACAATAAAAACATGCAGATATATTGCCTTATATACATTTTTTATATCCACT
>NW_017296298.1:2760-26926 GCF_001594075.2 Trachymyrmex cornetzi | reverse complement strand
ATATCCATATAATTCTTTAGTAAGATCTAAAACTGCAAATAACATAAATTAATATATAATATAAAAAAATTAATACCTCTCTCTTAAAACTTGACCCAGGTATAATTATAACATATTGGCTGCGGTCCACTTAGCGCTTCAAACGCTACAGAGCATTTGTAGCACTGATATGACTGGTCCATTTGATGCTTCAGCACGCTCCCAGCAACTCTGATTACGTCATCAGTACGTCATCATTTTTGCTCCCACTTCGCTTCAACTGCCTCACCTCGGAAGGTGGATTGGCTGGAGCGTTCACGTAGCAATTGTAGCATTCGAAATAGTAATGGACCAATCGGAGCGTAGCGTTTGGAGCGTAACGTTCAGAGCATTTGGAAGAAGCAAGTGGACTGCAGCCATTATCTGTTCCTCAACAATACGTATTAGGGCCTGAGCACAATAGAGGAACAGGAATTAGATATTAAGATTTTAACCTATCAGAAACTGATTACATCGGAATACACGGTTTCTTATATCCATATAATTCTTTAGTAAGATCTAAAACTGCAAATAACATAAATTAATATATAATATAAAAAAATTAATACCTCTCTCTTAAAACTTGACCCAGGTATAATTATAACATATTATCTGTTCCTCAACAATACGTGTCAATAAGAAAATATTAAGAAAAGATTACGACAAAATTGGTTGTAGTATAGAATAATACGTATTGTTCTCAATTTATAATTCTGGGGCTCTATTCTTGAAAAGCAACGTATACGAAAGTCTAGGGAAATGCTACAGTATATGTTATTTATACTATAGTATTTCCCTAGACTTTCGTATACATTTCTTTTCAAGAATAGAGCCCCTGATGCTAATGTCTATTGATTTTATTTTTCAGGATATATGCTGTGATCGCATCTTAGTGAACTATCAGCACAAATAAGTATTATTTTAAAAAATAAAATATGTTCTAATAATTTTATGTATTTTTGAATTATTTCCGTTCCAAAAAGAAAAGTTTGAACCACGTTAATACAACTTTTTGTTTATTTGTTGATTTACTTTGTAAAATAATGTCTATTATATATGTATATATATATATATCTATATATATATGTATATATACATTTATACGGGAGGATCCCGTTTGCCTACAGTTCTGATTGTACACACCACTCATATCAACTGATACCTAGTAATTTTTCACTGTTTTGCCAATGAGATTATTTTATTTTTAAATTGGCCAATCAGCGATACATGTGTGCAATATGCGATGTGTGCAGTCGGAGCCCTCCCCATTTATACATACACATATAAGTAGAATATATAATGTATTTATGAAAATGGAATTTTTCTTATTGCCAGAATTAGTAGAGACTAGAGACACGGTAGTGTCTCGATGCTAAGACCAGGAGCAGCGACACTACCGTGTTATGTTACGCGAACCGGCGATTTGCGGGGTAATTTTTTACTCAACTTTTATTATTTCAGGTATATTTATGTTGTACTTTATTGAAAATCGTGATTTTATGATTTTATGTTATTTATATCATTAAATTCATAATGTCGTATTCAAATTTCGCGGTTGCATTTGGACCCAAATATGATTGGTTGTTCTATTATGCCACCGCCATTATGAGCAACGTTACACCATTACACCATGGCAGCGACATGTACATACGAACTCTACGAACATTTTGGTCACATCCGCATTCGCTGTGGTCATGTGCGCATACGTTTTAGTAACTACGCTAGAGATATCGAATGATTGTAGTGAACTTCGCATACGTAAATGCTATTTCGGAGAATTTTCTGCACGCGTTTAAAGAAATGTTAGATCTAAACTTTATAATATTAACTAATCCATATAAAAAAGTAATTTTTTTTAATATCATAATTCACAATTACTCATTCACGATTAGATTGTCTGCTTGATAAATAAATTGTCTGCTTTAAAAATAAATTCTCTGCAATTTTGTGTTTGTAAAACAGAGAATTTATTTTTAAAGCAGACAATTTGTCAAGCAGAGAATTTGTTCGTACCTGTCGCTGCATCTCGTCGATATAACGGATTCCCTCTATAGTCGTCAACTTTAACGTTTAATATCTCGGTTCGCGGGGCCGTCCCAACATTTTTTCTTACAGGTTCTTTCGTTTTATGCAAAATCGCGTCGAATAAGCCTAATTTCATCGAAATCGGAAGTGAGGACCGTACTCTAAATAATTACCAAATTATTTTGCGCTATAAACGCATAATATTATATGATATGCTAAATAATACAGGTACAATAGTATTATAATGGCGAAAAATAATCAATAACGTACAAACGAAAAAAAACTAAACATACAGAAAATACAGACGTAAGTAAAAATTTAATGAAAACGACATTATAACATTTGAGTAGACTAAATATAAGCAAAATTAATATAACGAAATATTCAAAGTTAACACTATATATTCAGCAAAAGTAAAATCAGCTTACGAAATTTCCCACTGATTCGAGCTAATATAAAAGAAAACTTATATATATTACGTGGTTATTTAAATTAGATTAAAGACGGTTTATAAATCGAAAATATCCTGTATGAGCGACAATTTCTGACAATCGGATGGATATCTTGCGTTCAATTATCAAAAGTTGTGATCTATTTATGTAACCTCTAAAGAGAAGTAAATTTAAATAATCATCTTGAATCTAAAACAAAAAATGTTTTAAAATGTAATTACATTTGTTTAATAATTTATTATTGTTCCATACAGACAAAATTGCATGCAATAAATTGTCGTTTTTCATAAATTGAAAGAATAAAGAGCAAGCAGTCAGAGACATATATGGCATATTGCATACATCATGCCTCAGTTATTAACATAAATTTTAAAGGCGGTTATACAAATAAAAAAAACTTTTTTCTCAGTTTAGTTTGCTCTTTTTGCAATTCAAAAAATTAGAAAAAGGTAAATTGTAAAAAACTGAAATTAAAATTAATCTTACAGTTATGAAACCTGACTAGGAGAAAACTCATAAGTGTATAGAAAATTTGAATTGATTTTATTTACCTTCATAAGATATTTGGAAGAATATACATGGTTAATGATATCAACCAGCGCTGTTAACAAGTTGATTTGTCTATATAAAATCAATTCATACAAATATATGTTTTATTATATAATATATTATTGTTAAATATAGTGTAAATTTATAAAAAATGTACTTACTCAGGTTTCATAATCTCGAGCTTTTTAAATATCATCTCGAGTATGTCATGTGTGTTAGAATATTTCATAATAACTGAATGAAAAATGTTTATGTACGAACGAATATTCGTAATGTTTTGTTGTCCTTCCTCTTGGAAACGCTCCAATAATAATGAAGAAGTCATATTTGAAGAAGCATATCTAAAACAAGTTAAGAAGGGTAGCAACGTATGATTACGTCCTTTGAACAATGCATCTTTTATGTGTAACCACGTAAACGAATAAGCTGTTACAAAACCATTGCAATATGTCCAGTGCTTCCACCATGGTAAAAGGCTACAGATTAAAAAAAAAATAATAAAGTCACACATGTAAAAACATCGTTAATCATATGTTTGAACCGAAATTTTGTCATAATTTTAAAAGCGAAAACGAAATTGTGAAGATATTGCATTTATAGAAAAATATTACGGATTTATTTCAGGATTTTCGAAATGTTGCAGTAATTTACGAAGAGCTGATTGTTCACACTGATAGTCTTGGAGGATACATGCCCATTTCACAATTTCTTGTCTTAAACATTTGGCGAAGTCATTTTCCATCAGATGTTCTTCATATCCTAGTGTCTTCAGTGGCTTTTCCAACAATTTTCTAAATTTCTCCTAAATGACGCAAATTTTATATTTTCATTGATCGTAATGAAGCTCATTATTATAGATAGCATTGACAATTAATCGTAATGAATTCAAAAAGGGATTAATCTTTCTACATGCTTTCTGTAATAATCAGTTCGAAATGATTTTGAAAATTGGAAAATGGATGAATTATTATCTTCTAGTTAAATTTATTAGAAAAATCTATTTGATATAATTGATAGAAATAATTGTTATGAATAATGTAATGATTCCAATAAAAATAGTAATTCTATTAAATTTTACCAGAGAAATCGTACCAACCAGAATTTCGATTATCTTAATTAGAATTCTAGTAAATTTAACAAAAAAAATTCTGATGAACGTGATTTCAACTAGAAATTTTTTATGATATACCTAATAGACTTTGTTAAATATGACATCTATTGGACATTACCATAATATCGATGAACTTAATTTCTTCTCTGGAAAGTGGAATTATAATCGACATATATTCAAACACTTTAATCATTGGATACCACACAATAAAATTTGTCTCCTGCGACAAGAGTTTCGCGATGTTCCAAAATGCAGATACATCGAGCTGACGATTAATCATCAAATGAAATGCATCATCAATAAATTTAGCACGATTGATGACACTTATAATATTATAATCTCCAGCTGTGTTATTTAAATATTTTACAATGTCGCCCAAGGTTCTTGAATCGTATTTACCTCGATAGTACCCTATACATTAAAAAAAATGTATTTTATTGAACTGTACTATAAATTTTATGAGATTGATTCTGAGAGAAATACTATTCTTCATTTTATCTTCTTTTTTACATTAAAGAGACTTCATACATGTATGTATGATGAAATATATTGACAATTACTGCATCTATAATATATATATTGTGTTTTTGGGTGCACGCATTCCTATGTTTCATACAATTAGAAAACTCATCATGCATATTTTCATTAATATAGTGGAACATCGACTATCCGACTTAATGTGGAAATATTTGCAGAAGTATTGCTTATTAATTTCATAATTACATACAATGTGTAGAATTTTTTATGTATATTTACCAGCTTGCTGAAAGTTCACCATCCAAAGTTCATTTAAAGGAGAAGTTGTGGGATACACGATAGAATTTACATTTGGTTTTAAACATGTCTTCAAATCTTCAAAAAGTAATTTTAATTCCCTTAAAGTTATGGGTATCAGCCACTCCCCGTAATTCGTTTTGTTATAACTTTGCGATATTGTTTTTGTAATTTCTCGATGCTTGTATTGTTCCCACATTACAACAGGATAATGTTTGTACTGGATCCAAGTTAAGAACTCATTCGATGGTAAATTACAGTTATATCGTTCATCTAATTCGTCTTTCATTGACCAAAAGTTATAAGATATTATTGAACTGAACGTCCTAAATTTAAAAAGTTATTGTTAATAATCAGCATAATGGATTGAAAATAAAAATGAGAGTTATAGCTTAATTTATAAATATACATAAAACTCTACAACACAATTTTATGTCACACATATTAGAGATGAAAGTCGCCTAGACTGAAGGACTTAAAAATATTGCCGCTTATTTTTCGAAAGTAAAATTAAGTTAATGAACAGACAATAAATAAAAAAGACATGAATAAATAAAATTGAAAAAATATATTTATGAAGTCGAAACGAAGGTACTATAAAATATTGCAAATATATATATATATATATATATATATATATAGTACAGGTATGTAATTAATTGTTACATTGTCTTTACTCACTGTCTGTTTACATATATATTGATATTATTTCGAAACACTTCATCGGTAATAGCACTTCGGAACATCCGTAAAACAATTATCACTACAATAAGAAACATATTAATACATCATAATTGAATTTTTCGAACTAATCTTTTCCTTCCTTTTCTTTTATAATATATTAGGTGTTAAACTTAATTCCTACCGTTTTTCGTCTCCAAAATTGATTTGTTTCGAAGGGAAATATCTTAATCAAAGTATTATTAATAAAGTATCATTAATTAGTAATAAAGTAGAAAATGGAGGAAATTACTTTGATTGAGGTATTCATTCATCTTCCCTTCAAAACAAATCAATTTCGGAGACGAAAAACGGCAGGAATTAAGTTTAACACCTAGTACATATATTTAAATTTCTACTAAAAGGTTATTTAATTATTTTCACCTTTCATGTAACGAGGAAAACTGAAAATTGAATTAATGTCCGATAGGGTAGTCATTTCCACAGGATTCATATTAAAATGAGAATCCAGATGAAGAGATTCGTATTGATTCTGAATTATGAAGAGATCCAAAATTTCAGAATTATTGAAGCTCTAAAAATAAAGTTTCATAATTATGCATAAACGTTAATGTAAAATACATGTCCGCATTTGAGCTAACGTGTTCTACTGCACACGATACAAATATGCATGTTTGTGCATTATCATTAAAATCATTTTTACAGTTTTCACAATTCAGTTTAGAAATAACGCATGAATCCATTTATTAAAATGAGTTTTCACACATTTGTGACATTATATGATTTAAATTGTGATATTTATTTATATTTAATTGAAAAGGTTTTTAGGAGTTTTTTTACAAGAATTTTTACATAATTATTATTCCTACTTAAAAGTACATCGTCGCAAACTTCAGATAATACATAGATTTTTAAAAAGTTATGATGTTACAGTCGGATCTAAATTTCAAATATAAAAATGATGTACATAACAAAGATATATCTTTCATATTGCGATATTAATAAATATAAAAACCTTAGCAACAGCTTCTTCTCCGAACATAGTAGCAAGAGCGTCGTGTAACCAAAAATTAGACCACCAATCTGAACTGAGTAAGTTACTAAACCATTGATATGCTATTTTAGGTGCTATTAAACGTGCGACTTCCATTTTGCGCATAACTGGATCCAATGTTTCATCATAAATAAGATTGGCTTCCCTAAAAATTATTATAATTGGTCTAACATGTAATAATTTTTTTGTTTTTTTTTATGTAAAACGTACTTGTTTACATTTTCCGATTTAATTTGTTTTGAATAATGTGTATAAAGTATTTGACATTTATAATAATATTATATATAATATTGAATATAGTAAATTATAACGGGATTAAATTGTTTGTATTTTATTAGATTCAGTTTGACATTAAATGTGTAATATCTTGTTAAATATTTACTTTTCTTATTAATTTTGTTAGAAAAGTGGATTCTGCTTTGCGTGTTTTTTAATAATAAAATACAACAGACATGTAACATTTGATATCACAAGGTAATTTGTATAATGTGAGACATGCAATAGTGAATAAAATTTATAAAAATATATGGAAAAGTGTTTTATATGTAGATGTTTAGTACAGAAGAAGATATCACACAGTAAAATGGATTACGGTAAATATACTGAATAGGTGAACCCCACCTTAATCTTGGCCTTGACATTTGTTGTTATCAAGGTCATAGGGAAAGGCTCCCCAATTCTGTATAAATATCAAGGTTACTTGTGGAAGCATAAAAGACGTTTTCTAATTACTTCTATTTTTTATATAGTCTATATATTTTTAATCATATAGATTCTTTTAGGTATTTATACATGAACTTTTCTATATTTTAAGACATTGAGGAATTATTAAAATATCAATGTAGCTTACAAAATATTTAATACTATATTCTAGCGTATTTTGGCATGGAATAATGTGAAAAATCTCATAACTGTTAATTTCCTTATAATCATATTCTGGTATTTTTTATGCACAGTTGATGAAAAAAACAGAATTGATTTTAGAAAAGAAATGCAATTGCAACTATTCCATATTTATTTTAAAATATTAATTGTATACGAATCACCTCGTATAATAATGATAATTATTTAATATATAATTTAATCAATTTTAAACTTTTAATTGATTAAATTGATGCAAAATATTTTTTCGTTTAACATATTTTGTATTCAAATATATACATTACGTATGAAATATGAGCCCCCATTTCGATATGCCATCTTGTCGAATCTTTGGAATTGCAATGTGATCCATTTTTGGAATATTTATCCCACCGAATTCAGATTTTAAATGCAATGTAATGTTGTTTATGATTCTCTGTGCAAACTTAAATTCCAGATACCGCTCTTTTGAACATTCGCACCACAAAGTAACGTTTTCATTAATTCTAATGGATTGATATTCAGTCATGACTACCCCAACTTGAAAAGTGGATATTGGAGGCGTATTATAGAAGTATGTGCGAAATGAATCTCTAACAGGGATCAGGAACTTTATCGGCATATTTGATAAAGTTGAATAATAGCGAGGATGTTTTATTGAAATATTAAACGTGGCTTTTAATTGCGGTTTGTCCCAACAAGGAAATAGCTGTCTCATTCCATTCCGCTCTTGAATGTGTGGAGCTATCAACAATCTGTTACAATTTAATAATTAATATATTTGCTTTAAATATAATCATACAATAATGAATATTTACAATTTCATTGAATTCAAACAATATCATTAAAAATTGGTATAAGAAATGCATTTTGAAGAAAAATAAGTAATAATTATATTATAAATCACATCATGTATACGTATATTTTTAACTATTTATCATTTGCTCACGTTACGGTATTTCCTTTGTAAACTTTTTCAAAGAAACTCTCTTCATGCTTTTCTATTAGCAGACGATAAAATTCTATTTTGAATGTGTAGAGCCCAGGAAGCAACATGTAGCGTAAAGGAAATTCTAAAATGTTCGTTTTATAGGTGTATTTATATTTATTCAATACATGAATTATGCCATTCTTTGTAGTCACGGTTATATTCGCATTACTTATTATCAGCTTTAATTGATGTAAACTTATATATTGAGTCGATTCAAGAATATTAATAGTTATACTAGTTTCACCGCGAAAGATAAATGAGCCATAATCATCATGTTTTAAACCAAATGTCTCTTTCCAAATGAATTCAAGTCGTTCGTAATTTTCATAACTTGATTTTATATAGCTGAGTTGTATGTAGTAGTGCACCGGTATCACATAATAAGGTAAATGTACGTCGTTTGGCATGGTAGAACTGTATATTTCTTTACTATTAAGAGCAACTATTGTCAAAATAAGTATTACGCTGTTACTTATCTGTGCTGGATTCATGTCCCTTCAATTGTCGTTCTAAATATAGGTATATATCTGCCAGAAAAGTCAAGGAAATAATATAGTACTAATGATAATAATGCACATAGTTATTGTACATGTTGTTGGAGCGAGAGAGAGGGGGGAGAGGGAGGGGAAGAGGAAGAGAGAGGGGGAAGGCAGAGAGAGAGAGAGAGAGAGAGAGGGATTATTATAAATTCGTTTTGTAATTGTAAACATATAGATACGATTACATCTACTAATAAGAATAGCACTAAACATTTTTTAATTCAATAATATTTCTAACACTGTTGCGATTATGTTAAAGATATCGTTACACAAACGTTATTTTCTAAAAAAGTTTTAAATTATTATATATTTTATTAAACGTTTTTCAGTTAATACGTTTGTGAATACGAAACGTTAATTTTTCTGTTAATTAATAGGAAATCTTATGATTATCATATGAATGTTTACAAAAAATTACATTTTATAGTACATTATTAAGGTACGTACATATATGCTTACATAAGTAACGTTTAGTCTTAAGTCAAGTAGTACAACGCTAGTATACAAAAAATAATTGAGCATGCACACTGCAAATATATCAAATGTCATATTTTTAGAAACTTACCCCTGTGTAATAAAAGTGTGTTATTAGAGTATAATTGAGACTTTTAATTAATATTCATATAATAAATGTAATGGAAATACAGATCGTAGTAGAATGTTTCCGATTGCTGAAATGTTATTCTTCTAGAAGTCACAACAGACTAGTGTCATCGATAACGAGCTACATAATAAATACAAAACCGTTTTGTTTTAGTGTAAACATGCTATATTAGGAGATGTAATGTTAATCGTGTTTCTTTTCGATTGAATTGATAATTTTATTGTCGATAGATACGTGTTTGATCAATTTATCAAAATCTTTGATTTATACTACTATCGAACTGTTGACGCACTTCTAATCTCGCAATCACAATAGAATGGTAAGACTTAATATCAGCCTTAAGAAATTGGCTAATAATAGTCGATTATTCTTCTCACATTCGAATGTGATTTAATCAATTCCTTAAGGTTTAATACTCTATTGTGTTTGCGGAGTGTTGGATACAGTGACATTTTACGAAAGTTTTATGCATTTTTAACTTTTTGTGAGCCATTTAAAAAGTATACTTATGTTTAAAATGAAATATATATAATTTATAATAATTTAATATATATATATGTTCGTAATACGTATGTATGCTTTGTATGTAAATAAATTTATATCCTATACTAAGTATTTTCTCGAGGATTTTCGATAATTTTATATACTTTTCTCATGAATATTTATAATGATCTGCATTATAAGATGGTTGCAGAAAGAGAGAGAGAGAGAGAGAATAGGATGTAACTTTATAAGTAGCATGGCCGTATATATTACTAATTTATTACAAATTAAGAGATTTTAATATTGATAATTATAAATTTAATAATATAATTGATACGATGTACTAACAATAAGTGGACATTATGTTACATAGGTAATATTTTTCGCAATAAATTTATTTAAGGTTTTCAGCACATTGTCAATTTAAACTTTTTTTTAACCTGTGATATTATTGCAGTAGTTTAATTGTGTTAAATAAAGTCCGGAAAAATGTTTCTATCATTTCCACACCATCTGTCATGAGGTAGGTAGCATGGTGCGCTTTTTTTATAGTGGTTTCTCCAGTAGGCTTATTCCACTTTAATTTTTTTATGCACAAATTATTCCAAATGCCGTCATTCCTCCCTTGACTACTTTGGAACATTAAAAAAATTATATTTAAAAAGATTTATTATTATAAAAAGATATATTATTATTATTACATAAAAATATATTCGCGCGAGTAATATTTAAAAAATGCTTATCAAAATATATATATTGTAAAATTATAACATCCTTCTCCTCATTTTTCTCAATACGTCATTAATTTAATGATGCAGTTAAATCATTTAACTCAAGAAGATATTTTAATTTGATTCTATAATTTATTTAATTACATACGTTAATGTAAACGTTACTTATGTTGAAATAAGTACAGAAATAGACTGATTAACATTTTGATACACATGGAAGTAAAAAGATAATTAAATGTTATTTAACTCAAGAAACACACACATACACACGCGCGCGCGCGCGCACGCCCGCACGCACGCACACAGGGTTGCCATTGCTCCTTTGACATCTAACAGTGATGAGTTACGGTACCATATATTTCCAATAATGTATAAGCACATGTTTTGTTATAAAGAGCAAAAAATTAATGTATTTATTATAAATTTTAAAACTACTTGTTAATTTCGTTATTAATACTAACATGATTATTATATGACAAAATGTTCGCAATTATGATATTCTTAAAAAAAATGCTGCATACAAAAATATTGCACCAGGAACATCGTATTACAGAAGGTGCACCACATATGGAGCAGAGAAGCGAGGTATTTCTTGAATATCCTTTCCGTTGAAACAAAAATCTACTAGAATTTCGAATTATGGTGGCCGTTCTTCGATGTATCCACTCTTATACCAGGCATATTTAAAAAGATTATGAAATCACGGAGAAGATAGTTAAATATGCGTTAAAGATTGTAATATTTGACGATATTATTTCTTAAATTAATTTCATAATTTAGTAACATAACACGATCACTGAAAGTTCTCACAAAGTTTTTCCATAGTCTAAATCCATAAACGTCAAGAGGTTGAATCATTCCTGTTGTTTTCTTTGGTATAGTTAAAATTCGTATATCTTTATCTTTTTTTGGCATAAATTCTTGCAGACTTGTAGAACAATGTCTCTCCGCTCCAAGAGTCTCACAACAGCACACTAAAACTTTCAGTTGCGGGTACAAATACATTTGTAAACCAAGACTGAAAGTGTTGTGTAGTTAATCTGCCCGATTTTGATGCTGCAATGTAAACATTTGCAGGTCTAGACAAATTTTCCTCTACGCGTGGTCCGAAATATCCACTAGCTTCTTTCAGTACTAAATAGAGAGGCGATTTCAATTGTCCGCTTGCAGAAATTATGGGCAAAATTGTGTAACTATGCGTAGTTGCCGATAGTGATTGAACTATACTTTCAACTGTTTTAACACCTTGCGTGGTCAGTGTTCTGCCTGAATGTAATTCTAAATTGAATATCCACTGTCGTCTGCATTATATATATTCTCTAGTTCAAAAAGATTTATATTAAATTTTACGGTAGCTATGAATTCCTGACATGCAATTTGTAATTGCTCTTTATCTCTTTACTTAGAACGATTTATAAATTTTGTTATTTTTCTTGACACGATTCTATATTTTCTTTTAAAATTTAATATTCATGTTGCACTAGCCTTAAATGAAGAAAAATCGATTTGTGCCTTGGCTTCTAGGGCCCATCGTCGTAAGTCCATATGGGTGGCATCCAGTTGGACACGGCTCAATTGGACACGAGCCACTCACAGCGCTTGAGACTACAAAGCTCCTAAGCATCGGTCGCTGTGATTGGTGGTGTCCAATCGAGCCGTGATCAATCGGGATTATCCGTCCATATCATGAATAATTCTTTTTTCGTCATTAGCTTCTTTAAAATTTTGTAAGACATTTTCGGAAATATATCTTTTCTCTATGGATATCTTCTTTTTGTATGTAATGTTCCCATCGATATAGTTGCGGCAAAGACTTCACCATTTTAAAACGATTTTTTACCGATGATAAGGAATACCGTCCTTTTTTGCACTTTTCCAAAATTCAACAGCGCTTCTCTTATAGCCATCATTAACAATTTTACGTCCTTCTGAAATACAATTATCTTCTGCTTAATCATCGTCTTCATCTTCTTCAAATACCATATTTCTATTTCATAAATGTCGACAAAATCTGCATCGAGTAAGTTTGATTCCCAATAATTTGCAAATTCTAACGTAGTATCAGTATGAATATCACATGACATTTCATTCATTGAAGAGTGTATAATATCCTTTATCACATCGCGTAATTCAATTTCTTTATCGTTTACAAGTGTTTCCGGAATTTTTGAAATTTGAAAAAGGATAATTAACATATTGAAAATATTTACAGGATTCACTTGTACCATTTTAAAGATTTGCACTGTTTGACTCTGACTTTGCACTTGAATTATTCGTTATTTCTTGCTAATTATGCCTTATACTGAAATTATTACAAGAACTTTGTGATTTATATAGTAATTTCAAGTGACTAATAATCAAGTGACTAATAATCAAGGACTAATAACAGATAAGATGTTTTTCAAGCACGTACATACATCATATGTGATATAAAAATGACGCTACTGTCGCTTGAATATTTTTGTATGCAGCATTTTTTTTAAGAATATCATAATTGCGAACATTTTGTCATATAATAATCATAATAGTATTAATAACAAGATTAACAAGTAGTTTTAAAATTTATAATAAATACATTCAACAAATGAACATAAGGCCGGAATCAAACTATACATTGAAGAATGAGATTGAAGATTGAAAGATTCCATGGAAAAGAAGAATATTGATTGGTTGATTCCTTTATGCACTATGCATTATGCGTTATGCAAGAGTGTGTGCTGCGGCCTTTAGAATATCCTGTATCCTGAATAACGTAGGAGGCAGTTACGGCGAGATAATGGTAGAGTCCTTGTAATGAGAGTCAAGACATAAGACCGGAAGGACGCCATTGCTGGGCACCAGCCGGAAACAGCATAAATAATGCGTAGCACAAACAAACGTATTCGGGCCTGTTTGTACAACTACACCATGAAACAGTTGCTCACACCAATTCACAGATTCACTAACTCATCGAAAGCGCCTAGAAATGGCGGCGACCAATCACGAGGGCGTCGCCCCTCATGTCTTGACTCTCATTATAGGGACTCTAGATAATGAGTGCATTCAGTACTACAACCGCTCACTGAGCGCTCAGTGAGCTCTTATATCTAATTGGTGTATATTTTTAGATCTAATGGAATATGCCAATCAAATACAAGAGCTCACTGAGCATTCAGTGAGCGGTTGTAGTACTGGGGATCGATTCTGTATCTTGAAACGAGGTGAAAATTACAAAAGCGAGTGAATTTACTAGAATACTGATAATTTCATTGGTCAACACCTAGTAAATTTGCTCACTTTTGTAATTTTCACCTTGATTGAAGATACAGAATCGACCCCCTGAATACACCCATTGAAATCTAGTTTTTCCCCCCACTCTAATTTCAGCTATACTGACGGGAGTGGGGAAAATATCTAGGGCTACGTTCCAAAACTTCCTTTTCGAGGAAAATTTTACTCGAAGTAAATAGTACACGTAACGTATACTATAGCGTATAGAGTAAAATCTTCCTCGGAGAAGAAGCTTTGGAACGTAGCCTAGATATGCATATCTCCGTGAAATCGCAGCTTTCTTTTAGATCATCCAATAGCACTCACGGATCCGCTCCGTACAGTTGAGTCTTCTTCGTGAGAGAGCCGCCGAGAACGGGTGTGTATGGTGACTGTGCGGAAATAAAGAGATCTGTAACAAAGTCGTGAAGATTGTTCACGAGATTCCTCCTCCCCTCTAATATCCTGACACCTTGCTGTCGCGGGAAGTAAACGCGGCTGCTAAAACTAAAACTCGAAAGAGCTTTACAGCTTCAGCTGAACGTAATTCTTAAAAAATGCTATGGCCCGTATTCAGAACGCGCTTACAACTGCTTATGCTGGATTCACCCTGCATCCGATTTGCGTCGTACAACGCTCTGCAAACCAATCAGAAAACAGGATTCCGATGATATGAAGCAAAATCCATCGGAATCTTGTTTTCTGATTGGTTGCAGAGCGCCGTAAGACGCAAATCGGATCCAGTGTGAATCCAGCATTACTACGCTACGATGTTAGCGTGCTAACATACTATTAGCGTTTTCGGCCCGGCCAGGTTTGCACCAACCTGGGTTGGATTAATGGCGTTTTGTGCTCTCCTATTGGTAGAGCGGGTGACGTCAACCAATAGGAAAGATTAATCCAACCAAGATTGGTGCAAACCCGATCGGGCCGAAAACGCTATATAATTTACGTTACGCATACTATAGAATTTTAGAGATAAAAACGCGCTTTTATCAAGAAAAGCGCGTTCTGATTACGGGTCCATAAGTTCGGTATAACTCGTCTAACCTATATGAATCTTGATGGATCTGTGATTGCTGATGGAGTTTCAATAAATAAACAGATACATCCACTGTCAACATCAAGGTTGAAATTGCATTGCGACCTAGGTTAGATCTCGGGTTTCGTGATTTGTAACAGTTTCTGGTCTGCAAGTATGCTATAAGAAGGAATCTACAGTTATATTGAATGTAACCTGTCACAACATTATTATATTTTGACAAGAAACAGCTGAGTGGAATAAAGTAACTTAACGAAATTATTTTAGATCGCTATTTCTATTACACTGCAGACAAACGGGAATCTCTCTTTTTAAATGAAAAAATGTCAGCTCTACTCTTTTATACTTTATTTTATTTTCTGATGTCCGGATGTATCATCTATCCACCTACAGAATTTGTCTCAGCAGGATTAACCGTTAAAGATGTCTTCGCGAATTGGCTTGGTAGTGAAAATGAATTTTTCATACAGTATCACATCAGGAGAAGTGTAGCCACGTTACTTCTACACTCTGCACTGCCTTTAGGTAATAGACACGTTTTTCTCTAATTATATCCAGTCATCTGCTTTCATCACTTTTACAAACATTTACGGCATACGATTTTTTCGTACAGGCTATGTTCTAGGACTGCTTTTCTTCAACCACATAGATCCTGGAAAACTGTTGTTAGTCGATGGAAATTATATTGGGCCATTGATTGTTCTTTGTGTCATCATTGCTCCGCTTTACATCCTGAATAAAGTTCTTGAATGGTCTGCACATGATTGGACAACACATCCAATAGCGCAAAATCTATCTGTGTATAGTAATAATAATACACCATGGACGGCTGTTGCTTCGGATATTAATACAGAATATCGAAGGTTCATTCAAAAATAGCTAGCTTATACTTAGGAATTTAAATCACACGCATACATGTTGTAAGTACACTTAGTATTTATACTAAAATAAAATTTTATTTTAGAATAGATAAAATTGTTATTGTCACAAATAGCGTAACTCGTGTCGTAGCGACGGATAATTGGATCATTAAAATCACGCCTTATAAATTGCAAGTGGCGCATCAAAGTGACGCGACTTTAGTCGTGAATAAGAGCGACGTCCATTTCATGTCGCCGACAACGAGAGATCAAGTTCAGTTTATCAATATACAGGTATAACGATAATTCATAAATCACTTCCAATTGTACTGAATCAGTGATCCATGTATTGTTTTCTAGGTAAAACCTATGCGAGCTATGGCACAGGAGTTTGACATAAGATTAAATGCATTGGATTTCAAGGATTTGCAGGATAAGGTTTCACGGCCGATTGCTATACTGCACAATATAACGTTCCATAGAACCTTACTTGATAGATTTATTGATATTTTTAAAGAAGAGGTCAATAAAAACCCATTCTATGATACTGCCGAGGTAAATATCAAGTAACATACTGCCATAACCTCAATTATCAACAATTATTTTGTTTTTTTCTCTAATTGGTTTGCCTTCAATTATTAATTTGTACTTATATAGGAGTTAAATCAATGTATTGGATGTATGCAAGCGTTGTCGAATGTAAAATTAAATAGATTATGCAGCAGTGCTGATACTAGAGATCTTGACGATTGCACGACGTGTTATTGCCGTCCAATGTGGTGTATAGAATGTATGGCGAAATGGTTGGTACCTTTTACTGTTATTATTCTTGATTATTTTTAAGTTAAATTATGTATTCAGATATTTTTAATTATCATTATTACTTGAACAGGTTTGCCTCGAGACAAGACGAGAATGCACCAGAAACGTGGCTGTCCTCCAAATGTACCTGTCCTCTCTGCAGAGCACGATTCTGTGTTTTAGATGTGTGTCTTGTAAGAAATCCTAGCAATTAATATCAAAATAATAGGCATTATTTTGAACTGTTCTTATGAAATAATTCTTGTTTGTACCAATTTTAATACAATTGTTAAAAGAATAATATCTAAGATTCATTTAAATGAATATTTTTTTACGTGAGTTACATGTATTGTTCTTATAAAAAATTCACTCATTACATACAACTTAATGGATAAGTCAACTTTTGTGAGATTAATAAGTAGAATAAAAATCAATTTACTTTATTATCACAAAAAATTGATAAACATCAAATATTATGAAGTTTAACATATTATAAAGATACATACAAAGATTACTATTTTAATAATAATAAATATCTGCTGAGGCAGTAATTTATGAAAAGTTATTTACCGATTTATCTCACGTTTCATTGCATAACAACACTGTGTGCTTTTGTATATACAATGATAACTCGACAATATATATTTTACATAAAATAAATTATTTACAGAAAACTTAAAGTGTCATGAGTCTAGGTGCGATATTCATTGCCATTAGTTCCTGGAAAAGTAACTTCGCCGCATACGGCAGTCTAATTTGTGCAATTTGCGTCTTGTTTTTACAACCTTTGCATTCGAAAGTATTATTCCGCAAATTTGCTATAGCAATTAAACCACAGAAATTACATATGTGAATTCTATATGGATCCGATACTTCGAACAAACGTTCTCGTAGAAATTGCGCTGCGCCGTGAGAAATTTGGCAATCTCGTTCCATCTCTCCGAAACGAAGTCCACCATCCCTAAATAAATATACAAGCATATGTATAGTATGTATGTATGTATGTATGTATGTATGTATGTATGTATGTATGTATATATATATATATATGTATGTATATATATGTGTATGTATCAGGGTTGGGGGTAAGTTAAAGTTAACAGCCTTGAAAATTTAACTTACTAAGGACATGTCATAACTGGAACCAATTTGATTCTCCTTGAAATAAGTTATTAAACACAAAAATATAAGAGACACGTATTTTTTTATACACTAACTCATTACACCCTTTTGGAAAAAAAAAACCGTATTTCTCTTTCGAACCGAATATCGTCGAAAGTATGAAAGATGGAAAATTTTTTATCAAAAATATTTAATGAAAAAAAATTTTATTATAGTATTTTAAAAAGTTCTCGAGATAAACTACGAGAATATGTACTAAAAAATGGAGATTTGTTTTAAAAATTCTAAATGACCTTGACACTCAAGGTTAAACTAATGGTACCATTTTATGTCCCCCTCGAAATCACAAAATTTTTGTCTGAAATATTTTTCGATTTAACGCAGTATTTCTAAAATATTTGAGTGGAATTTTTTAAATGGAATATTCTGTACAATGGTTTAAATAAGGCCAATTGCAAACTACGTTTAGATAGTAACCATTTCTTTCCGCGGAAGCGTCCCGTTTGACCACGTTACGATTGACTACAACTACTCGTAGCGGCCGGTACCTAGTTTTTCTGTTGTACGAGCACTGTGAGTCAATCGCAAAGTGATCAAATGGACCCACTCATTACTTGTGAGTAATTAGTAAGTGTTCATCAGTCAGGGACCCGGACCGAACCGAAATCGGAACCGAAAACCATTTCGGAACCTTTTTTTTTAGTGAACCGAAACCGAAACCGTACCCAAATTTTGTATAGTTTATAATACCGAAACCGTAACCAAACTGGTAAAATTTTATGGTTTTTTTCAGTTTTTTTCCGGTTCTTTTTTCAATTCTTAATTGTTAATCTTTATCCTTGTTCTTAATCTTCGTTCTGCCCGTTCCTTCGTTCAAATCACCAATATGGCAATATTCAATCCAGTATTACCATCACCACCTCTCTTAATAAACAGAATGTAAATACCTCCAACACCTCATATGATATAAGAAATCTGGCGGGATAGCGAAACATATTTAATGTAAACTTTTTTTAAGATACTAGCATTTCTTTTATTTAGATCTTCCTCACCAACATGTTGCAAGAATTTATTCTAAGTCATGAAATTCAAGAATATATATGTAGACTTTATATAATAAGTAAGATCTATCCATAAGAAATAAGTTGTAAGAAACGACTGAGAAAAATATGCCTAAAATAATGTTTACGTAATTTTTATTCAGAGTCACGTGATCAATTGACGCCTCTTTTCGACTAGGCTTTCTAGATTGAACGGATGAACACGTTCCCTCCCTCCCTCCGCCCCCCTCTCTCTCCCTCTCCTCTTCCTCTCCCTCCCATCTCCCTCCCCCTCTCCTCTCCTTCTCTTCCTTCTTTTTAATAAAAAAAATTTAAGGAATAAATAAAATTAAGTACCGAAAAGAACCGTTAAAAAACTTTTTATTAAACTGGAACCGGAACCGAATCGAAAAAACCTTTCGGTCTGGGTCCCTGTCATCAGTGTTCACTAACACTACCGCACGCGCAACTCATGCACATGTGGCCATTTAAACGTAGTCTGTAATTGGCCATATTTAAATCATTGTTATTTCAAAAATTATTGCTTAAAACAAAAATTTATAAATAATCTTTTTACTTAATTTTTCGAGAACTTTCTTGCTATAATATTTTGAGTCACGAATTTTGGGGTACCCTGTGTATGTGCGTGTATATATATGAAATAGTGTGACAAATTAAAGTAACAAGAATAACAATTACCTCGCTCGTCCCTCCATAGGTTGTCTAACTAAAATTTGTACAGGTCCTCTTGCTCTACTATGGATCTTGTCGTCTACCATATGCTTTAAACGTTGATAATACGTCGGTCCTAAAAAGACTTGCGCGTTGATCTTACGACCCGTATGTCCGTTATACATCACTTCATTCCCTCGCAAATGATAACCATATTCTTGCAAAAGCGTGGAAATCTTTTGCACATTCACAGCGTCATTAAACGGAGTAGCGTCACCAATCTCTCCTAAGAACGCATCAAATTTGTAAGCACACCTTGTTTTACTTAAACTTCAGTAAATTACCGTATTACCTTTATTGGCAGAAACTTTCCCTTGAATGCATTCAATCAAGTGACCAATAGTCATACGAGAAGGGATAGCGTGAGGATTGATAATAATGTCGGGTGTAAGACCTTCGGAAGAAAAAGGCATGTCTTCTTGTCTGTACTGAATTCCGCATGTACCCTTTTGTCCGTGACGCGATGCAAATTTGTCGCCGATTTGCGGAATACGTACACTGCGCACTCGGATCTTGCAGAATTTATATCCTTCGCTATTCAACGTCAACATCACCTGATCAACAATACCGGTCTCGCTGTTTCGCAAGAAAGTCGACGCGTCACGTTTCGTAAAACGTTTTGTTGTACTGTCCAGCTAAAAGATAAACAAAAAGAATTAAAATATTGCTATTGTTATCTTTTTTCTTCCTATTAATTAATTATTAATTAATAAAGTCTACTTGTTGAAGAATAATTAAAGGACATTTTACCTCGTCATCCGTCTCTGGTAAAGTTATCGTTTTTCCTATGATTACATCGTCACCAGATACTCGAATTCCAGGCGCAATGATCCCGTCATCGTCCAATTTGTCATATATAGCGTTGCGCATCCCTGAACAAGTTAAGCGCGAGGGTTTCTCGAATTGTTCCTCCTGATCGCCAATTTTCTTCGATTCAGATTCCTTATAAGAACGATAAAACACCGATCTGAAGAAACCCCTCTCAACGGCACTCGCATTCAGGATAACGCTATCCTCTTGATTGTATCCCGTGTAACACAGGATTGCAACAATGCTGTTAATGCCGGCCGGTAATTCACGAAATCTAAGATATTCCATAGATCTCGTTGTAACCAATGGTTTATGAGGATAATACAGTACATGAGCCAAAGTGTCCATGCGCACGTGAAAGTTTGTAATGTATACACCCATAGCTTGTTTACCCATAGCGCTCTGAAAAATGACAGCTTCTATGTACTGTATCTCGTAAAAAAGCATAAAAGTTTTTCAAAGAAAATGCAGACTAAAATATGCTGCTAATACCTGATAAGTGTTCCTAGGACTCTGATTATGATCGGGGAACGGTATAATGGAAGCGCACACACCTAAAATCATCGCTGGATGGATCTCGCAGTGCGTGTACGTCGTACAATATGCATACTCTTTCTCTTGTCTGAGATCATCGGGTGACATAGCTATCATAACAGTTTCTTCCTCCAGAGTATCTATATATTCCACTACTCCGCTACCTACCAATTCTTGCCACCTGTAACATTATACAAATCGGTCGTCGTAATATTTATAAAAGCAGACGACTTAGATTATCAATCAATATTTGAGACAGAATTTTTCATAACTTGAATTTTTTTTTTTCAAGATATGTTGTATTTAGTATATATTGTAATATTTTGATTTTACATTTATATTTATTTAATATATATTGTAATATTTTGATTTTACATTTATATTTATTTTTTTCTAATTATGGTTTTAACCGCATCAAGTTGTGTCTGCAATGTATATTATATTTACAGAAAAAATACTCTGTTATCTCACTCGCTTTAAAAGCTGCCGCTCTGCATATCAGATTTCTTACAAATAATTAAACAGACACCTTGCGTTATAAATTTTCTTACAGACAACTCAAAAGTAGATCGAGCGCTTACCCATCATTGTTGTAATCTCTTTCCTTCAACATGTTAATATGTCTTGTCTGTAGTAATAAATTTTGACCTTCCACTATGAGCAAAGGTCTGCTGATTCTGCCAGCATCCGTGTATATCCTTATCTCACGGTCTCTAATGTCGCGGACCATCGATACTTCCGACACGATAATATCCATCTGCCTTCTCAATTTGCGTAAAGTGGCCATCAATTGATCCGGATCTCGGTGGATGCCAACCCAACATCCGTTAACGAATATCTTCGTAGCATCGGCGATTGCGCTCGGTGCTATCTCTTCCAGATTCTCCATGGACCATTCCTCCAAGAATTCCAGAATAGGAGATGGCTGCGACCCAACGCTTATATACGCCATCAGGGCTAGATTTTTCACTAATCCTACAGCGGCACCCTCAGGAGTCTCCGCGGGGCAGAGCATACCCCATAACGTGTTGTGCAATTGACGTGGTTTGGCAAGTTTACCATCTCTTCCAATAGGCGAATTCACTCGTCTTAGATGCGACAGTGTCGATGCGAAGGTCAACCTATTCAATACCTGTGATACACCTGCTCTCGCCTGATGCGCCTTCTTTTGATCGCCCCAGTTACCCGTGGCAAGCGAGTATCTCAGACCGTCCGTTATAATTTTCGTCTTGATGGCCAGCTCGAGATTAAAGTCCTTCCCTCGATCTATGAACTTCTGTGCGTACAAACGTACCTCCTTCATTAGGTTTTTGAACAAACCTCGGAACAAAAATGCCAACAGAGGCCCGGCCAAGTCCAATCTTTTATTACCGTAATGATCGCGGTCGTCCAATTCCCTTCGTCCTAGAGATGCCGACAATAATCTATGGACCATGTAGCCAAGGAAATATGCCTTCTTGGTTTCACAGAAATCGCTTATGCCAACGTGAGGCAGCATTTCCTTTTGTAAGATTTCTCGGGCATATTTAATTCGCTTTTCCTTTGTTACTCCTGGCTTGGCGCCTCTAGTACCGATAAAATTCAAAGCGACGTTCTGTTCCTGTATGACAAAAGCTTCATCCAAGGATGGCTTCACCATTTCCATCATCTCGGGGTCGTCGAAATCGTAAATAATATGTTCGAGGATATCGCGATCAGCTACAAATCCGAGTGCTCGAAAAACCACCATTATGGGGATTTCCTGCTTGATGTAAGGAATAATGGCGATGATGCGTTGGCCTATAGCAGACTTTTTAATACTAGCACCGCTCTTGGCCATCATATTGATCCATAGAGTCGAAGTTGGACGGGAGCTGTGTTCCAAGCATGAGCGTATTTCTGCCTTGTAAGCATACTTACCATCTTTCATGCTGAATACGTAGACAGTATTTGTCGCCATTTTTTCCTGAGCTATAAGGACTTTCTCCGAACCATTAATAATAAAATATCCGCCGGGATCCAGCGGACATTCGTTCAATTCCGTCAAATCACGATCGGATAAGCCGGCAAGTAAACAATACTTTGATCTCAACATAATCGGAATTTTGCCTATAAATGTTTTTTGATGTTGCGTCTCAACTGGGTCTTCACCGTCCTTCTCGATCGTCTTAGTGATATCCACGTACAATGGCGCGGAATATGTTAAATTTCTCAATCTAGCTTCATTGGGCATCATAGGAGACGGTGCACCATCTTTTTCCCAATGGGTTGGCTTCGACAGGTAAATCTGCTCAAATTTCAACAAATGCTTCACAGGCTTTTCTATCTCGCCTGTGGTGTGCTGCGCCTCCGCCTGTAGTTCAATCTGTGGTGAATCCTCCACAATACGCTGAACGGACATTTCAATAAATTCATCGAAGCTATCCAGTTGTTGTCGTACAAGTCCTTTTTCATCAAAGTATGCGTTGATGAGAATCCAGCAGGCTTCTTGCCAAAGTTTTGACGAGATTTCTTCTTTATCTTCCTCATCATATTGATCTAGGATAGGTAAAAAAGCTTTTTATACATTTTTCTTTTTAATAAAGTAATAAATTGTGTAAGCAAAGAAAAAAAGTATTTTAATATTTCTTTTTCTTGCATGTGATCGACATATTCCGTTAGATATAGAAATATAGACCAAATAGGTACAAAAGTTCACTGAGCGCTCAATGAGCAGTCATAATTAGAGTCCAACCGAAATTTCAGTTTCGGTCAGTTTCGGTGGGTAAATCGAAACTGTACAAGTTGCAACGCGTCGGTGAGCGTTGAAAAAATAACTGTTTGATTTTAATTATTAACTCGTTGATTAAGTTTAAGACAATTTGAGTATAAACTTTGATATGATCCTAATAATAACTGTGATTTGATTTCTTTAAAAGTTGAGGATACAATATTATTGTATTATTATAATTAGATACTTTAATAAAATCTTATTTTTTAAAGAGTACATAAATTTGTCACGATTTCTGAAAATTGTACGATCTTTGTAAAATTAATCCAAATATGTCGATTTTGACTCTGGCCGAAAAAATGTGACTCCGGCTGAAAAAATGTGGCTTCTCTCTCTCTATCTCTCCCTCTTTCT
>NW_017296298.1:0-2741 GCF_001594075.2 Trachymyrmex cornetzi | reverse complement strand
CTCTCCCCCCCCCTCCCTCTCTCTCTCTCTCTCTCTCTCTCTCTCTCTCTCTCTCTCTCTCTCCCAACTTCTTTTTTAAATAAAAGACCCTGGTTAATTTGCGGAACGTCAGCAAGAATTGTTTAAAGTATCAAATCTTAATTTTTAAGCATCTTTAAATCTCTGCATATATTATTTTTGTACATTTTTTTGCTTTATCGACACGTAAATCTCTATACATTACTTTAAGATTGTCATTGTACTCTTTCTTTTACTACTACTATACTTTTGTTATTCTCTTGCACAGCCACTGGCCTATTATGCAGAGCGTTAGCAGTATCTGCTTCGTCTTTGTATATATCCTTGTCATAATTTCTTTGTGCTTTTATATCCGTGTAATTATCTGGCCTTATTTTTTTATTTTTATTATTTTTGTAAATTTTTTTAGTTCTCTTTAAGCTCTTATATCTTAATATCTATGTATTTATTCTAATCTTTATAGTTTATAATTATCGCGCATTTGTTTTCACAACCACTTGGCTATGTATTGCACTCACAAGTTGTCCTTAGAGGGCTTGCCATAGGATATTAATAAAGCTTCCATCAATCAATCAATCAATCAATCTATCTATCTATCTATCTATCTATCTATCTATCTATCCATCTATTTATCTCTTTAGTAAGATTTATCTAAGTTCTGGTTTCGATTTTGTTTTTAATCGAAATTTAATGACAACCGAATATTCGGTTTTGGTTTCGGTCGAAGGTCCAAATGTGGTTTCGGTCAGACTCTAATCATAATACTGAATGTAACCTATGTAATCTACTGACCATTCTGCTAATTGATGTCTTAAGTCTATTCTACAATGTACTCTTTGTTTCCTATTTCTTGCTTTTTACCTTTTGTTTTTTTCTCCTTTGCAACCATTTTATCGACAATTGTATTTCTTGCTACATATTTCTTGTTTCTTTCAAAGTTCATTAATTTTTATTTTGGGCGATATAAAACAAAAAACTGGATAAGAAGCAAAAAGATAAGATGTAAAAAACAGTAAAAAGCAAGAAACCGGAAACAAAAAGCACATTGTAGAATAGGCTTCGGATTCCTGTATTATTTTTCTTGTACTTGATAGGACTGAGCATTTGAAATACTTTTATTAAAAAAACAGTATTTGCAAGACCATTGTATTTTGTATTTCAGCAGCACACATAAAAATATTTGGTATTTTGTGGAAACATGTGTGACGTCCCGCTGGACGTAACACATGTAAAAGTATTTTGTATTTTGTATTTCAAATACTAGAGATTGACAAATCAATCGTATTATTATAAAATACAAAAAACTTTCGCTCTTTCGATTTTAAATACAAAGTATTTTCACGTGTTCCACTAAAATAAAAAATACAAAAAAAAATTGTATTGCAAATACTGTGTTTTAAATGAAGGTAATTTAAAAGTAATTTAAGATATCGGGAATATCGTACAGGAATATTGTATTTAAAATAAATATATATGTTCAAGTGTTTAAAATAGAAAATAAAGATTCTAAATATAGAAAGTGCAAACGAGGTAAACAGACCCGATTTCAAAGCTGTATTTCTCCTACATGAAAAAGTCAACAAAATTTGTGTTCTATAACCTTAACTTAATTCTATTGCCTCAGTACTTACCATCTTCGAGACCGAAAATATTACTCATATTTAAATTGTAAAATGTACGATTTCGGAATGTAGTCCAAGTTATTCGCGACCTTTTTTTGTAATTTCTTTGCAAGAATCAAAGCCAAACAACACAATAATCAAGCGGAATACAACGATTACTAACAGAGTCCAACCACCGAAGCGACATGGGCAATATGCGGCAATAATGGCCAGTGTTGGTAACCTAGACTGCGTTCCACTTAACGCTCATAACGCTCGTGGAATCATTTCATCCTTGTCGTTTATCAAATGTTAAACGAGGACAAACGATGCTCGCGAGCGTTAAGTGGAATGCAGCCCTAGTGACTTTATGGCCGGTATTCATAGTTGAGTCTTATTTCAAGACCGTCTTAAGTAATGTCTTAAGACTCTAATGCAGCCTTCTGATTGGTTCGTGACTCCTTAAGACCGTACTTAAGATTGGTCTTGAATATAAGATCTGACTATGAATACCGGCCTATGTATCCCGATTTTCCATGGGTTTTCCGAAACCGTGGTTGCGTTCGAAAATTGGTTTGATTGGTGTTGGGAAAGGAGATAAAGTTGGCAGTATTATAAATTACCAACACTGCGTTACTGCGTTTCGTTTCTCCCGCTGGGACTGCTGGGAGACCAAAGTAATGACGAACATAAAAATAGAGAAGAAATTAAGCTATTTGAAGTGTTACAGGAGGAACGTAATAGACATTAAATATAATATATAACACGTTGTTCAACATCAACTTTATGTATAACTCGTAGAGATGTTGTATACTTAATTGTAATCGTAATTAAATACAATAGAATACAAATCTATTCAATTCTAACCTCTGGTTTTTCTCTCTTTTTTTCTTTTATGCATTCTCTGGATACACGTAAAAGAAATTTTCGATGTAAGATCTTTTCTATTATAATATGTACGTATTATAATATGTATGTGATCTATTCTATTATCTTTTCTATTATTATTCTTTTATAGTATTAATATATATCTATTATTATATTATATATGTATATCACATACATATTATAATAGAAAAGATCTTACATCGAAAATCTCTTTTACATGTATCCAGAGTATGC
>NW_017296297.1:92859-93099 GCF_001594075.2 Trachymyrmex cornetzi | reverse complement strand
TTCATACTCTCGCCTGCTGAAAGTGTCCGATGGTCATTTAGGTCTAGATATTTACCGCGTCGAAGAAGGTGTCTATTAAGCATCTAAGTAATAGTTGTCGAGGAATTAAGCGTCTAGATGTTTGCCGTCGAGGAAGTGGGTGTCGAGGTGTCCGCCGTCGAGGAAATGGGTCTCTAAGTGTTTACCGTTGAGAAAGTGGGCGTCTAGGTGTTCGCCGTCGAAGAAGTGGGTATCTAGGGG
>NW_017296297.1:88867-90127 GCF_001594075.2 Trachymyrmex cornetzi | reverse complement strand
TCCGTTCTCGTGAAAACGGAACCATATTTTCTTCGTTCCAATTATTGATTATTTTAGAAATTCGCTGCTGTACAGTGTTCAATACTTTCGCTCCATTTGGCACAGTCAGAGTATTCAATTTTGCAAATATGGTGAAAACTAAATGATGCGTGATGTAGTTATAACGTACTGAAACATAAATACAATAACGTAAGTACTAAATATAATAACTTTTTTACAAAAAAAGATATAATAACGTTTCGTTTTATAATATAATAATTTGTAATTTACAGTATTATTAATACAGTTGAAGTGCGAAAAGTATTAGATTTTTGATCAAAGATACACTATCATTACTAGTCAAAAATACAACGCTTGCTCACTTTCTATTTGTTACTTTTTATTTTTATCTATTTAACATTTTGGGCAATTCCAATATAAGACAAACATTTTATTAAAAAACGTCTTGAAATAATTCATCCGAATGCTTGAAAACACTTATATTTTCGTGTGTTAGTTTTCGTGAAATAATTCATTCGAATGTTTGAAAACATAGAATAAAAAATATAATAATGATACATATAAAAAACGAATTATTTATAATCGATGAGGTTTCCATGATTTCGATTCCATGGTGCGATTCATTTACCATTTCCTTAGCTAAATTAAAATAATTATTTCACAAATTAATAACAAATAAGAATTTTAGTTAATTATATATATATATATTATATATCTTTATGTATGTATATTTGGCAACCAAAGGGTTAATATGTTGATTCACTTAACAAAAGTTCACGGATTTAATAGGGGCGATCTCGTCCCTGCTCGCTTTTTTTGCCGCTTTCTCCGCCTCTGCCCCTGCCTCTGTACCGTTGTGGTCCCCAATATTTATGGGGGTTCGATAACTTTAATAGAAAGTCCATAAAGCGGTCCCGCTGAACTTGTTCACCGGCGCGTGTCCTTCGATAATCTGTAATTAAAGGATTAATTCAATACTAAATGCTATGATTAACTTTTAAGTTACATAATTGATTTATGTTTAGTATTTATTATTTGCGTGCACAGGCGGGATATATCGGTTTCCTTTGAGAGCCAAGAGATCGAAGAAACTTATAAATGTACGAGTATACTTAAACGTATGTTCATATATTAAAATGTAAATAATCAGTATCTTATCTATTTAAAATCTATTTAAAACGTTTATTTAAATTAAATTTTAAGAAATTGTTTTCGAAAATTTATTTAAAATAATTTATTTTATATTTAAAAGAAGTACTT
>NW_017296297.1:88269-88689 GCF_001594075.2 Trachymyrmex cornetzi | reverse complement strand
TTCGCCGATATGAGCGGCCCAGCAACCGGTGACGAATGAGCTGCGACAATAACACGAGTGACGAAAGTCCTTTTTTCGCATCTAAGGACTCTCGTCGTCAATGACACGCGAATACTTGTTTGCGCCGTCGAGATCGCTCGAAAGTCGAGTCAATATACCTACGAGAAAAAGAAATTTCTCGAACGATCTGGACGAGCGATTCGGATAAACGTTCGAATCCTGAACATACTGCCCACCTCGTATACGCAGTAGACGAAACAGAAAGTAGACGTAACGTGCGTGAAGAAACAAATTCGTAGCGCGGGCAAGATAATGTATAAGGGGACAGAGTTATAGTCAATTGATCGGCTCTGTTCACCCAATGAATAGAATGATCGGCGCAAAGCAATGTACCGCGGGGAGAAACGCTCCTAGTGCCTG
>NW_017296297.1:86269-88086 GCF_001594075.2 Trachymyrmex cornetzi | reverse complement strand
TCGGAAGTTTGCACAACTGAGTTATCGGTCGCTTCAGGCGAGAGCGCTCGGAGCGGATTGTAACAACGCGAACGAGTCCATCGGACCCAGGGTGAACGCGTTCAATCCTCGCGAGATCCCACTTGCTCGGAGGGAGCAAGGGATTTTTCACAATCACCAGCTCACCGACCTTTAGATTGGAGGCGGCGTTTCGCCACTTGGTTCTGGCCTGAAGCGACGACAGATAGTCGCGCGATCAGGCGCGCCAGAATTGCTCCCGCATGGAGCTGACGAGCTGCCAGCGGGAAAGGCGATCCGCGTTGATCTCGAGTACGGACTCTTCCGGCCCGGCGATTAACGGTTGCCCGATTAAGAAGTGTCCGGGTGTGAGCGCGGACATATCGCTAGGGTCGTCGCTAAGAGCAGCAATCGGTCGGGAATTCAGACATGCCTCGATCTGACAAAGAAGTGTCGCAAATTCAGCCCGCGAGATCGTGTGAGCCCCGATGGCTCGCCTCAGATGGCCTTTGAAGCTCTTCACTCCGGCCTCCCACAGGCCGCCGAAATGCGGAGCGGCCGACGGGATAAACTCCCAGTCGACTTTGTCGACGGCTATGGCATCCCGTATCGCAGGATCGTGCATCATTGATTGGAATTGCCGTTGGAGTTCACGATCGGCGCCATGGAAGTTGGTGCCGTTATCGCTGTACATGCGACGCGGTAACCCACGGCGACTCGAAAATCTGCGGAACGCGGACAGGAATCCGTCAGCGGAATAATCCTCAACCATTTCGAGGTGCACGGCTCGCGTGGCCAGACAGACGAATAAAGCGACGTAATGTTTTCGGGTCTTCTGCCCGCGCCCGACGAACGGGAGAATATTAAATGGACCGGCGTAGTCCACGCCGGTATGTGCGAACGGCGGCGACGGATTAACTCGAGCGGCGGGAAGCTCCCCCATGAGTTGGGAGCAAGGTATCGCGGAGTGACGCGTGCACGTAACGCACGCGTGCACGTGAAATTTCACCGCTTTCCGACAACCGATGATCCAATATCGCTGACGTAGTGTGCGAATGACCAGCTGCGTCCCACCGTGCAGCGTGGGACCCTTTGTGAGCGCGCTGGATCAATAGGTCAGTGATGTGATGTCGAGGAAGCACTATCGGGTGCTGTTCTTCATAGGCTAGGGCGGTGTTTTGCAACCGCCCGACAAGACGGAGTAATGCATTCGCGTCTAGAAATGGATGCAGAGTCCTGAGGGGGGTTGATCGAGAGAGACTCAACCCTTTTCTCAATGCTTTGAGCTCCGACTCAAATTCTAAATTTTGCACGTAGCGGAACCAGAAGGACTCGGCATCGCGAAACTCTGACGCTGTAATTGCGAGCGACGGACTCGCGAGAGTCCTTCCTTTTAGTTTCGAAACGAACCGGAGTATGTAAGCCGTGACTCTAACCAGTTTAGTCCACGTTGAAAATTTGTGGACTAGATCCCACTCGTCCTTGCTCTCGACGTGGAGGACGATGGGAGCGCGAGCCTCCTCGGAGGCGGGTTGACATACTCGTATATTGATTTCGTATCGTGATTTAAAGAGAGTGAGCTCTCTTTAAGCGGCCGGTACGTGGACGACTCGGCAAGCCACGTTGGGCCTGCCCACCACAGACGGTGAGAGGACAGTTCTTCCGCCGAGAGACCGCGCGAGGCACAATCGGCGGGGTTGTCGTGCGACGATACATGATTCCAGAGAGCCTCAGGAAGGTTGCTCTGTATTTCGAACACGCGATTGGCTACGAATGTCTGCCATCAAGCAGGGTGTTGACGTAGCCACGCGAGGGCGACC
>NW_017296297.1:85061-85321 GCF_001594075.2 Trachymyrmex cornetzi | reverse complement strand
AGACGAAGCGCCACTGCCGCCAGCGGAGCAGGATAGCGGAAAGGTCCTGCTGTAACTTCGGCCCGACCAATAGGTGATCGTTCAATGACGTGCCGTTTGTCGTCTTGCACGAAGCGTCAAACACGACGCGTAATTTTGTGGTGCTGCTAGACTCGCGCACAACCGGATGATGCGGAATATACACGGGATGAAGAGCGATGTCGCTAGGACGATCGATCACGCTCATGTGCCCCAAGGAGAGATATTCCTCCAAAAATTCC
>NW_017296297.1:83733-84488 GCF_001594075.2 Trachymyrmex cornetzi | reverse complement strand
CGTTGTCTTTTCGTACGCAACGTTTGACAGAGAGCTTGCGAAATAAAACTAAACGTGGATCCCTGATCCAACAGAGCGCGCACTTTAAAACTTCGACCCTCGACCGTGTGAACGTCCACTCAGGCCGTCGCTAGGAGGACGTTCGTGTGAACCGTATCCGCCGGGGGAACGGTCTGTACTTTCGCGACGTGATTGCTGCTCGCAGCGACGGGCGCGTTTGACGCCGCGGGAGTGAATGGTTGCGCTTCCGCTCTTATCCTCGACGAGTTTTCCGCGACATCGGTTTTCGTGTCGTTCGCGAAATGTAGCAGCGTATGATGCGAACGACGACAGTGCGAGCATCGAGATTTGCTCGTGCATTGTTGAAGGAAGTGCCCGGATCTCAGGCAGTTCAAACAAAGTTTGTTCTGACGCGCATAATCGCCTCGCTGCGCGACCGTCTTACTTAGAAACTTGTCACATTTTAAAACGGAATGATTGCCGGAGCAGAAAACGCATTTGAATGCGGTGACATTATTAACGGACGAGCGCGTCCTATCGTCCCTGAAGCGACGAGTTTCCTTTTGGGAATCGGCAAGATCGGATAAGCCGCGAATACACGTCGTCAAGAATTCGTTAATGTTCTTGTAAGACGGAAGCTCGGCGAATTCCGTGCGTTTTAAGTTCCACTCGTTTCGCGTGCGGGGGACATTGAATTTCACTGAATTTCTGGGACATAATGTAAACAAGCAGGTCGTCCCACGTATCGACGGGAC
>NW_017296297.1:82495-82728 GCF_001594075.2 Trachymyrmex cornetzi | reverse complement strand
CAATAATATCACAGCGCGAAACGCGTTGAGTAGCGATTTCGCGAGAGTACGAGAAGCTCGCGGAGCGTAAGGAGCGTCCGCGAGACACAACAATTTTACTGCACGAAACGCGTTGAGTAGCGAGTTCGCGAGAGTACGAGCTTGACGGAGCGTAAGAAGCGTCCGCGAGGAACACAATAATATCACAGCGCGAAACGCGTTGAGTAGCGATTTCACGAGAGTACGAGAGGCTC
>NW_017296297.1:82029-82279 GCF_001594075.2 Trachymyrmex cornetzi | reverse complement strand
TGCGTACGAGGCCTTCGAGTTCCCCCGTAACGGCAACGGAAACTATTTATTTTTTGGTGCGCCGGTCCGCGGTCTCTCGTGGTGATGTCGCGTGCTCGCTCGTCGCATTCCGGGCTCGAACTGAACTTACTTTTGTGCGAGCTCGATCGGTTCGCACAATATGAAATCTGAGAGCGATAACGCGATTCGCCGATATGAGCGGCCCAGCAACCGGTGACGAATGAGCTGCGACAATAACACGAGTGACGAA
>NW_017296297.1:80004-81669 GCF_001594075.2 Trachymyrmex cornetzi | reverse complement strand
CCTACGAGGTGTGATCAAAAAGTAAGGTGACTTTTCATTTTTATAAAAAAATATTCATTTATTCATCCAAAATGCCTTGAGCTCCTCCAGCGATGCAGCCTTAATCTCCTCAATGGTCGCAAATCTTCGTCCTTTCATGGGCCTTTTCAATTTTGGGAAGAGGAAAAAGTCGCAGGGGGCCAAGTCTGGTCAATACGGTGGCTGAGGCATGATGATAGTATTGTTTTTGGCCCTATGTGGTACCTGACATTTTGTAAGCAGGTAAGTTCAAAGTATAAAGCGAGGGGCAGACTTTTGTATTATGCATGATATATAAAGCATAAAAAATTGAATTAACCAAAGTTGTTTATTTTATGAAAAAGAAGAAACGTTGATCTTCCTCTTTGAGGAAGAGATACGTGTTCTTATGCATTATGTATTACGCGTTTTATACAATAATCTGTGCGTATCGTTTTATGCTTCAAACTTAATAGTCCAGTACAATTAGGATTTTTTCGCGGAAAAATTGTAAACAGGCATTTCTCTCGACAAAAATGTTCGGAAGGCCATTAGAAAAAGAATGTATATGTTTGAGACTTGCAACTCGTGTGGGAAATATGCGAAAAAAATTCGAATAATTGCAAAAAACGGGTTTTTCGCTTATAAAACGAAAGCTGTCAATTGTACGTATTACCAGATGAAATTAAGAATAATGTCGTATACAAAATTAGCTGCAACGATTGAAATACCTATAAAATGAGTTGAAATATCACTGTGACTCTAATTTTAAAGATCGATTTGTTAAGAAAAATTTGATTTTGCTGTTAAAAAATTGTTGAAATTTTTGCTGCCGAAAAAGTTTGTTTATAACTATTGGAAAGTTGAGGAATATGAACGAGGCAGTGCGCCGCGGCCGGGCGGAGTAGGGGAGGAAGCCGCAGCGTGGTATTGTGAGGCAAACCGTGCTGCTCGGCGACTCGTGCGTACCTGATTTCGTGCGTTAAAATTTGCTGAATTTACATTTTCTCGGTTTGGGTAGCTCGACGAGATCTAAACAAATAGCTTAGCTAAATGTTTCGCAAAGTAATTCTAACCACGAAATTTTCATGATTTTATGCTTTAAACTTAACTGCAGCTTACAAAATATCAGGTAAACACGTATGTCATATGTTAATCAAATGCTTTGAAGCATTCGTAGGTTTTAGACAAATTGTGTAACGGCTTTTCAATATGGAACGTCGTTTTGCTATTTTTATTTTATGTCAGCAGTAGTTGCTTTCTTATCTTTCAAAGAATTGATAAAAATGAAACAATAAATTAATTATACGTCGAAAATATATTAGCAAAATTTGTATCATTTATTCCTGACATTTAAGTGTTGTTTGTTTAAATACAAATTTTGCTAAAATATTTCAGACGTGTAAATAATCAGTAGTTTTATTTTGTAATACTTCGATATAAGAAAAAAGTCACTGTTAACATAATGTTAATATTTACAAAATATTGTAATGTAATATTTGTTGATAATGCCAAAATTTTTTTTGTGAAGCTTTTGTAGAGTAATTATTAGAACAGTTGATAAGATTATGTTAGAATAAAATATCTGTGATTTTGTCATATTTTGTTTTAATATAATAATTTTTTTATTTTGCAGGTTCGGAAAATTATAAAATAAAGTATTGGCTG
>NW_017296297.1:78529-79371 GCF_001594075.2 Trachymyrmex cornetzi | reverse complement strand
AAAATGTTATTATATACGATTCTCATGAAGGTAGCCGTCATGCAAATAAACGAAATTTGAATGTAGAAATTCGAGTTTTTGTGGACAGATTGTTTCTCTTTCATGACTTCCAGAATAATCCATTAGTATTTCCTGAAGTACAGTCGCACGGCGATGGTTATAATTGTGGTCCTATGGCGATTGCGATTGCTACATCGATCCTGTTCGGAATAAATCCTTGCATCGTGACATTTGATCGATCTTTTTTAAAATCTCATTTATCAGCAATGTTTGAAAGACAAACAATAACACATTTTTCGTATCTCTATGATTCAATTGATCCATTAACGCTATTGCCATTGGAGACGTTGAAAAAACGAGAGGCGGATGCACTGAGAAAGAGACTTGCACGTAGCAAGGAAACTGAAGAACAGCGTTTGAAACGACTCGAAAAAAATGCTTCTTCTCGTAGAGTTAAATATGTTATGAATTCTGAAATAAAGTGTCAGAAGGTACGTGATCAGTACGAAAAAGATCCTGAAAAAAAACGTAAGAAGGAACGTGATCAATACGAAAAAGATCCTGAAACAAAACGTCAGAGGGTGCTTGATGTATACAAAAAGGATAGAAAATAAATGGTACATGAAAAGAAAATACTATTTGAAGAATGCTGGCCGTAAAAAAGATCGCCAACGCAAGTTTAGACAAAACCATCCCGACTCAAAAAAATTGTACAACAAAAAGTGCAACATAAAACGTGGCGAGAAGTATATCGTACAAAGACGGAAGATGATGAAGAGATTGAAGGAAAAATTCAATACTGTCCGGTCTTGGCAAAAGTGTTTCAACTTTCCAAAACGCTC
>NW_017296297.1:70842-77634 GCF_001594075.2 Trachymyrmex cornetzi | reverse complement strand
GCTGTTTCCAACAAACATATGCCGCACAGACAAATGATTCGCAAAGTAAAAGGTAGAACATTTCATTTGCCTCTGCCTTTATAAGAAACTTTGGATAAGGTATGTCCTCCGGAAGATTCTATCAATTTGAATCACGAGTTATACATCCTAGTTCGAGGTATACCTAAAAAGTCTAAAGTTGTTTGGGAAAATTTAGTGGGTATTAATAAAGTGTACAAGGCTTTACAATGGTTGAAAAACCATAATCCTCACTACTCGAAAATTCGTCTTCCAGCGTCGGCTGACGATTTTATAAATGATAAGTTACCACAAACGGAATATCGGATCGTTCATGACGAAAGCGATAGTGATGAAATAGAGGAGATGGTTGAGGCGCTGTCGAGGTGTACTGTACATAACAACCATAACGAAGATAACAATAATGAAACCGTTTTAAAACGTAAAGCTTTCCTCACGCAAATTACTACAGATTCGGGTATTAATGATCAGTATACAATATACCCAACGCAAGCAAAAAGAATCGGTAACGAATCTGCATTGAAACTCTATCAAATGTTGAAAATTGAAGATGTTCCAATGGATAATCGTTATAAATATCTGGATGTCATGTGTTTCCCCGATTTATATCCCGAGGGTGTCAATGGACAACGAGAAGATAGAAACTTTCCATTGCCGGAATATTTATTTGTCAGAGCGCGGTTAATGTCGAAACACAGTAGATTCAGGACGAATCTGCAGTATTTGTTCTTTCTTTTGAATGATGCTAACTACCGACAATTGAAAAATGGAATGTATTATTTTTGCAAAACTGAGAAATACGGATCAATTTTGGCGACAACCGTCCAATAATGTAAAGTGTATGACTCTGCATTATGGTCCGGCGACGTGGTTTTTAACTTTAAGTCCTAGTGAATGGAAATGGTCCGATTTGGCTGAATATTTACGAGACATGAATTCCGATAAGGAGAAGTTGGGTATCAGCGAACTAATCGCATACGATCCGGTGAGTACGTCTAGATTCATGTGTATAAAATTTAAAGCCATGATTGATTTTATTTGTTCGTCCGACAAACTAATAGGAGAGGTCATTCACTACTTCTGGCGACTGGAATATCAAAGTAGAAATATCCAGCACGTACACTGTATGGTTTGGGTAAAAGATGCTCCAGTACTTGGAAAATCGTCAAATGAGGAAGTTGTTGCGTTCATTCGAAAATACGTGACGTGCGAAATTCCAAACGAAAGCGTTTCGCCAATATTGTACGAAACGGTTATAAGTGATCAAAATCATAAACATAACTCGTATTGCATGCGTACGAAGAAAACCGAAACGAATATTTACAGAAAGTGTCGATTCGATTTTCCTCGACCAGTTATTGAAAATTTTGTTTTGAGAGACGTTTTCATTACTTCGATAGTGGGTAGAAAAACTTTACGTAGTAAGAGTAGACTGTACGATCTTCCTCGGAAGAAGTCGGAAAGGTTTATCAATGATTATAATCCGGCTATTAAATTAGCTTGGAAGGGAAATATGGACATACAGTTTATTGGAGAACAATCAGAGTTTTTAAACTCTTATTTAACAAAATACACGACAAAGTCGGAAAAATGCAATATGGACTTTGCAATGATAGATTCCAATAAGCCGTTGGCATCGAAACTGTGGAATTTTGCGATGCGTTCATTGAATAATAGAGAATGTGGTGCTTTAGAAGCTGCAGACACACTACTAGGTCATCCCTTGCATGGTACGGATAGTGATACCATTATCAAATGGATTGATGTTAATGAAGTAAGAAACAGAAAAGTTAAAACATTCAATGAAATTAAAGCTCTCGATGAAGAATCTACGAATATTTATTGTCCGTCGCTCATCGATGATCATTATCCGAAAAGAGCTAAGGAATTGGAATCATTGAATTTGTACGATTTTGCTAGATTTTGGGAAATTACGAAACAGATGCCAAAAAATGACGAAGTCGAATATTATAAACTTGTATCGGGTTTATTTTTAAAAAAACGAAAAAAGTGTTGTTTAATTAACCATTATCGATTTAATGTTAAAACTGAACCCGAAAAATACTTTTACTCGCTACTTCTTTTGTTTAAACCGTGGAGAGATTTGAGTGAACTGAAAGGCGCTTACGAGACTTACACGGATGCCTTTAAGAATTCAGAGTCTGCTTTGACGAAGGCGATAAAATATCACGAAAGGCTCGAAGAAATGCAGAAAGCTTTTGAGAACGACAGAGAGAGATCCGACGACGATGAATTGGATTGCAATCCGATAGAAGTTGACGGCGCGATGAAAGATCTGGAAGATTTCGGTGAGATTGACGTCCCGATTGATTTATCGCAAATGATGTCGCGAATGAACAAAGACCAGAAAAGAGTGTTCGATAGAGTATGCGAAGTTTTGCAAAATAAAAATCAGATTCTGCGACTGTATGTAAGCGGCGAGGGTGGTACAGGGAAAAGTTTTCTGAATGAAACGATTAAACATTGGATCGGAATAAATTTGAAAAAAGTGACTGCCATATCTGCTCCCACGGGTATCGCGGCATGCAATATCAATGGTTTGACGATCCATAGAATGTTTCAGCTACCTGTTACCCATGAATCCATGGCAAAGTATACGCACTTGTCAGATATGGTTTTGAAAACTTTGAGAGAGAAATTAAAGAATGTCGAATTATTTATAATCGATGAGGTTTCCATGATTTCGAATGTGACACTGATGTTTATTAATTTACGATTATGTGAAATTTTTGACACGACAGATACAGACGACTGTCCAATTTGTTAATGACTCGGAAAAAGAACATGGCGGCCTGCTTTCAAAAAACGTTGTCTTATTGCCTGAAACGAGCAAATGTTAGGTAAACCCAAAATTAAAAAAAATATATATTGAGAAAAACAAATGGATGTATTATCAAAGGTGTCAGTTCAAAGTGAATATAAACCTTTAAAAATTAATGATAATATTACGATATATTATCATGACATGTGACTGATATATTAATAAAGGTGCCAGTTCACAATTTAAATGATTATCTAACAATATATATTATCATGACATGTGACTGATATATTAATAAAGGTGCCAGTTCACAATTTAAATGATTATCTAACAATATATATTATCATGACATGTGACTGATATATTAATAAAGGTGCCAGTTCACAATTTAAATGATTATCTAACAATATATATTATCATGACATGTGACTGATATATTAATAAAGGTGCCAGTTCACAATTTAAATGATTATCTAACAATATATATTATCATGACATGTGACTGATATATTAATAAAGGTGCCAGTTCACAATTTAAATGATTATCTAACAATATATATTATCATGACATGTGACTGATATATTAATAAAGGTGCCAGTTCACAATTTAAATGATTATCTAACAATATATATTATCATGACATGTGACTGATATATTAATAAAGGTGCCAGTTCACAATTTAAATGATTATCTAACAATATATATTATCATGACAAGTAACTGATATGTTATTTAAGATACCAGTTCAAAGTTAACACTTTCAAAAATTCAAATGATTATCTGATAATATATTATCAGATAATCATTTGAATTTTTGAAAGTGTTAACTTTGAACTGGTATCTTAAATAACATATCAGTTACTTGTCATGGTAATATATCATCAGTTAATCATTTAAATTTTTAAAGGTTACATTTTTGAGTATGTATATTGTGAAACAATATATGATCAGATAAAAGTTTAATTTTTAAAGGTTTACATTTTTGAGAATACGCTTTATGTATGTTTACTTTGAACTGAGACTTTGAGTAATATATCAGTTACTTTTCATAATAATATATATTGTTACATAATTATTTCAATTGTTAAAGGTTTACATTTTTGAAGATCTGCTTACATTTTTGAACATGGCTAGACTTTTCATTTTAATGATAGCTTTGGGCTATTAATCTAATTGAATAATAGCACATCCTATATTCGGTTGACATGGATTCAAATCCGTGCGTAAATGTTACTGTGTAAATTTATATTAATAAAATTAATACATATTTTCTTAGATCAAAATAATATTCTTTTATTTTAAAAAAACATAATATACAGCTTTTATGAAAGTGCTAAAAGTCTGCATTCCATGTAATTCCCTGCAAGTACACTGTTAGAAATGTTCTTAAATTTCATTAACTTTTAATGTACATTGGTGAATGAAGTTTAATTTCTCTGTAACTGAAAGGACTATTAATGCACATGTTAATGAGATTTAAGTTTACAGTAACTGAAAAATTAAGTGTAATGAAATTTAATATACATTTCATTTACGGATATAAATGACATTTAATTAATCGTAATTGAGAAATAACTGTTAATATACATCTTAATGAAATTTAAGTTTGTAATACATTAAATTTCAATACGCTTAACTTAAAAGTTAATACTATAATATAAACGTTCCTAGGATAATCCTATTTTGATCCGAAAAAATTTTGGTCGCTATATATATATTGATAAATTGCATTTTTCAACTTTCGACACAAATATATATATGTCATATACATTTACGTATTTTACGTATATTATATAAACATATATCTTTGCAATTTAACTTAATTTGTTTAATGTATACATAAATCCCACACAGAACAGATACTGAAAAGTATTTTTTGTTTCAGGAAGAATTTAATCATATTTATTTTTATATGTTATTAATTTGACAGTTACAGCTATAGCTTATTTTGTTTTTTATTGTGCATAATTTATTTTTAAATAGGTATATGGTTATTTATTAATTAACAAAGCAAAAGGAGTTTTTGATATATTTTATAAAATCGATTCTATCGATTATAAGTACTGTTTTAATGAAAATTTTCCATTTTACTAATTATGGGGATGCTGGGGTGTCCTGTTTTATCATTAATTTTTTAAAACTCTTTTCTCTTAATTGTGTTTATGGATTGAAAAGTCCTTCTTCACAATTAAAGTATCGATAACAACACAGACTGCCAGCTACAATTTAATACGAAAAATGAAAGAAAATTAAAAATTGTAGTTTTGTCACACCGGCTTTTGCAGTCAACTCGTCGCAATATCCCATGCAATAATTCGACGTCTTTTGGACGTTCAAACGACGTCCTGTTCGTCGTACAAGGACGTACTAGACACGTCCCAAAGAGATCCAGTAGACGTCCAGGCGACGTCTTTTGGACGTACAATGTACTGCCTAAAGACATCCAACATACGTCGTTAGTACGTACAATACACAGCCCAAAAACGTCCAGTTAATGTCGTTACCTCGGTCAAAATCAAAGTTATTTTCAAAGATGCCGAAGAGTTTGTGAATTAACGTAATTCATTGCTATATTACCAACATTTCGTGAACCTTACCGTACACTTCGTCAGAACGAGGATCCCCGTCCTGATGGAGTAATGGTAAGGTTCACGAAATATTGGCAATATAGCAATGAATTACGTTAACTCACAAACTCTCCGGCATCTCTGAAAATCATTTTGATTTTGAAATGTTTTTTATTAAAAATCATAAAAAGTTCAATTTTATTGTACCAACTAAGATAACAAACATTTAAAAAATAGCTATTTTATATGCACGTTACGAAGGTCTAAAGTCAAAAGGTAACGAAAATGTTTCAATGAAATTGATATTTCAGTTCAAAGGACAAACATCACGAAGAATGAAAATTAGATTTACAAAACGTTTATGTGCGCAGAAAGTAAAATCAGATTGATATAATTTTTTGTTACAGAAAATGCATATAGCTACAGATGAGACAAATAAAAGTTTCTTGTTACAGAAAATGCATATAACTACAAATGAGACAAATAAAAGTTTCTTCTTTTTTAAATACATAGTTATTATACACTTTACTTACCAAGCTTAATATAGCTTTAACAACTATAACACTTTATATGATTTATACAGCTTTATAAACTAAATTTTATATGATTTTATACACTGCATAACAATCTTATACAAGATATTAAAAGGGTATGAATGGAAGACAAAGATAATTATTAAGAATATAATTGTAAAATTAATAATAAATATTGAAGTAGAAGTTATTCCGTATTCTTATCGCGAGTCTTTGGAATTCTGTCTCCTGCTCGCCGGAACCAATTAATTACGATACCTTCAATGAAACAATCATCGATTTTGCGGTATCGCTTTTTCACAGCATCTGTAAATGATAAACAGTGATCGTCATGTTATACAGAATCTCCAAATTATCAACACTCGTTTTATTTTATCTGACTTCTGTGGCATAAATCTCCGCGTAGCATAAATACCAGAGTTACACTACATAAAAACCGAACTTTAAAAGATGTGGAATTATGAATTCTAAATATAGTTTTCTGTCCTGCATAAATCTGAGTAATTGTGAAATGTATATTTGATAGGAGTTATTTACTTGTGTTAAAGGTTTATAGGAATTTGTAAAATTGAAACTTTCCTTACAGAAGAATATAATTTATTGGGTATGGGAATAAGTTTCCGCCCTTTTAAAATGAAAAAGATGTATTTATTTAAACAAAACAATACAAAGTAAGTTCATTCAAAGTACGCTCCATCAGAAGCGACAACTTTCCCCCACCTTTCAGGTAATAAACAGATTCCTCGAAGGAAGAAATCTGGTTCTTTTGAAGCGATCCATTTATCAAGCCATTTTATGATATCTTCATAAGAATTGAATCGCTCTCCAGAAAGAGCCGACAGCATGGACCGGAACAAATGGAAATCTGAAGGAGCAATGTCCGGTGAATAC
>NW_017296297.1:69989-70650 GCF_001594075.2 Trachymyrmex cornetzi | reverse complement strand
ACCTTTCAAATACATGTATTGCCGTTTTTTCAAACACACAAGCAGTGCTACTAACGACATCTCTCTAATGGGCGGAAACTTATTCCCATACCTAATATATATACTTATTTATTAAAAAAACTAAATTTTTTATTTATTACAGAATTCTATAATTTCATATTTATGAGATTTCATTTTAGATTCTCTCTTACCAAAAAATAAGTTCCTTCCAATCTCTGGTTCTGCTTCCTTCTCAATCATGAAACTTTAAGAGCTAAATTAGGAGCGAAGACATGTGCCAGTATGCGTCGTACAAAGTTGGTTGGATCTTTTCCTCCACAGGTAAAAAACATATTTTCCTTTTAAAAGAAACAAAAGAATTAAGTGATAGATTGATTTATTTTTGTCTACAATGCATGATTATAGGATGACTAAAAAGTGGGAGTTAATATTTAAACAATAAAGGGCAAAGAAATTATTAGATTTTATATTTACTACTTTAAGACTCAATAAAAGAAACTTAAAATATTCCAACTATTACACAATGCATTATCCTTAAAAAAAACTATTATTTTTGACGTATTGTTTCACTTTGTTTTCCCATTTTTCTTTGACTTGGAACATTTATCAAAACAAACATTTTATATAAATACCTCGAATTATATATATATATATATATATA
>NW_017296297.1:67406-68260 GCF_001594075.2 Trachymyrmex cornetzi | reverse complement strand
TAGTCACGCTGATTGGCTTCCGCGTGTCACGGCATTCGCGCGTGCCGTGCAGGCCCGCGCGGCCTTGAACCCTCGCTCCTGCGAACTTGCAATGAGGATGTCTGTCAAGGGTGGGGTCCTTATTCACGGCCCCTGCACCTCCTGGCCTGGCGGAGGAGATCGGGATGGACTTCCTTCCCGCTCGTCGTGCACCAGGCTTCCGACGGACGTCCGTCCGGCCCCTCCAGGGTGGCCGGGAATTCTGGCCTCCTCCGATGCTCTGCAAGGGGTGCATGGCGAAAGTATGGTCCCTTTTTTTAGGTGACAGCGGTTACAAGCAATCATATAAAATGGTACAACCTGCTAATCCGGGCTCCCGGATGTGTGCCCTTCTCTCTGCTCTGCGGCCGCCCTTACGATCCGGTCCTTCTGTCTTCCTTCCAAGGGTGGCGGGCGAGACGGCACGATGATACAATTGCATTTCACGGTAGCTGCCGAGCGTGATCCGTGGCGCGTCTACGCTTCCTGATACGCTTGATCATTACGCAAAAGAGATGCTAATATAAAAGAATAAAATCTGCCAAGTAAATTAAATGACGCGAATTTTAACGCACGTTCGCAGGTGCGTTTGCACGCGCGCTCGCGTGCGCGCTCGCCTACGCGCTCGCCCTTCGAGCCGGTAGGAAGCGCGAGTCCGCCGTCGACAAGTCCGCACAGTGACAGACAAAATGTCACGTCACAGTATATATATACAGGGTGGACCATCTGAAGTGATTCAGTCAAATATCTCGAAAACTAGTAGGGATAGAGAAAAATGTTTCGTATGAAAAGTTTAGGGTTACACGGGGGAAGTATGGTACTGACCTTGAAAAATC
>NW_017296297.1:63463-63925 GCF_001594075.2 Trachymyrmex cornetzi | reverse complement strand
TAACCCTAAACTTTTCATACGAAACATTTTTCTCTATCCCTACTAGTTTTCGAGATATTTGACTGGATCACTTCAGATGGTCCACCCTGTATATATATGTCAAATAAGATATCTTGTAATGACTATGAATTCGTAACTAAGAAGATAGTCTTAAGTCTATGCTTATTTTAAACAAGATGTGTTTATGAATCATGTCAAAATCATTTAAGGGTACATTCTCATTAGTAAGGCCGAAAAATAGGCTATTTTCATGATTTTTTTTTGAGGAAAGTAAAAAATATAGACACTCAAAATTTTTCAGGTATATTTATGGTACTTTTAAGTTGCATGTAAAAAAATTTTAAGTCATTTTATGAAAATCCTGAGGTAGGGCATGGTGCGCCGTGGACCACTGCGAAAAAAAAGGACCTCGCTGGCGACCGTCCTACAGGTCGTAAGAATCATCTGAAACAAAAAATCGAT
>NW_017296297.1:63003-63249 GCF_001594075.2 Trachymyrmex cornetzi | reverse complement strand
TTAAAAAAAAAAACATTAAGATTCGTTGAAAATTGACTGAGTTATCACGGTCGCCAGCTCGAAAAACGTTGTTTTCCAGAAAACGCGTTTAAAGTTTTGAGGATACTTACCCTGCACTGCAACGCGAAAAACGCGGGAGACACAAATACGCACACGTGTTTCTCGTACGTTATAAAACTGATTTCACCAGTGTAATTCCCAATATTACAGTGTAAAGAGGCTCCATCTAAAGCCAAAAATATAAAA
>NW_017296297.1:62486-62906 GCF_001594075.2 Trachymyrmex cornetzi | reverse complement strand
CGAATTTCGATTTGCCCTTTTTAACATGATATTCTAGACAGTTATAGCTATCGAATTCCGCAAAAAAAAATTTTGACCAAAATTTGACCCAACTGACGAGAATGTACCCTTAAAACGTTTTGAAATCAGATCGTCTTCGATAAGCTTTAACTTGAGATTTTAATCAAGTACCGTCTTATTTTTCGACTATGAATCTAGAGGACATCTTAAGACCGTACTTAAGGCGGTCTTAAGAATAAGTTCTGACTATGAATACGGCCCTAAAAGTATGATATACCGGTACTGTACCCTTTAGGTACGCACGTACCTGACAGGTACGGTATCGGCACGCATAGTACGCCGTACGCTTACCGTACTAATACCGTGGAGGTGTTTTGCTATCTGGGTAAGATTGATTCAATCCCAAATAACCAATGCGAT
>NW_017296297.1:59106-60467 GCF_001594075.2 Trachymyrmex cornetzi | reverse complement strand
TAAATTTCTATCAGGACCATATATTGAACAGATATATCATAGCTATACATCCACGATTATACAAGTGTTCGTGGATCATCGAAGTGCAGCGGTTTCCAGGCGATTTCAGAAGTCAAGCATATTAAATGGCGATGCAATCGGATGGGTGACCGCTTCGAAGTACTATGAAATTAGTTCTCGAATTCAGGGAAAATCTTTTTTTATTTTTTTTTTCATCATAATTTTATGATGTGTACTCTAGAATAAGATAATCAATAATAATACTCATTTTAGCAATAAAACTATAAAATTAATTAATTTTAGTAACATGCGTACCTAAGGCGTACGTTATCAGTATGGCGTACCAAAAGTACGGTGTACCGGTACTGTACCCTTTAGATACGCACGTACCTGATAGGTATGGTATCGGCACGCATATGCTGGATTCACACTGCATCCGATTTGCGTCGTACGACGCTCTGCAACCAATCAGAAAACAAAATTTCGATGATACGAAGCAAAATCCATCGGAATCCTGTTTTCTGATTGGTTGCAGAGCGTCGTACGACGCAAATCGGATACAGTGTGAATCCAGCAATAGTACGCCGTACGCTCATCGTACTAATACCGTGGAGGTATTTTGCTATCTGGGATGGGATTGGTCCATTATTAGTCGGCAGTCAGAGTTGGCAGTCGGGTCGGATCGCAGAGTCGGTAGTCTGATACGGGCTTGAAGCACACGTCTCAATCTTGTGCAGATTACGGGTAAAACCCAGTTGAATCTCACTTGTCACAGAATCAATGGCTGCTATTAATGTATTCTTCTAGATTTAAAATGCTGATTGGATGATCTAAAAGAATACACCAATAACAGTGAGCGCTCAGTCAACTGTTGAGTCCGCTGTACGCAGCTATAGACTTATAAGATAGATGGAGCATTCGTACGAGAGAAGCTGAAGACGTGATAGAAAAAGAAAGAAACAGTCGCGGGTCGCGGATTAGTTCTCTTCTTTTCTAATAGTGAATTGATTGGTCGCCGTGACAGGCCGGGAGTGGCCGAGAGCAATAAAGATAGACGTTCGAGATTTGTGGCTGTAAGGCTTAAACACAACAGACACAGGCAATAGGCACAGGCAACAGGGAATCTAGCAACGAACAATCCAATCAGAGCACTGGTGTGTAAATTCGGGTGGCATCCAGTTGGACACGGCTCAATTGGACACGAGCCACTCACAGCGTTTGAGACTACAAAGCTCCTAGTAGTAGGAGAGGCCGAGAGGCTAAATGTGGATTTGGTAATTATTCAGAATACCTCCCTCACCTCCGATTTCGATAAAATTAGGCTCATACGACGCATTTTTGCATGAAACGAAAGAATCTGG
>NW_017296297.1:54570-57931 GCF_001594075.2 Trachymyrmex cornetzi | reverse complement strand
TGGTGGGGGTACTTATTAGGGTGCAAGCTTTCCCCCTTTATGTTATTCTGACGCGCTCGAGTAAATCCCAAAATCCCCGCTTGGCCTCCCCTACTATAGGCACTGGTCACTGTGATTGGTGGTGTCCAATCGAGCCGTGATCAATCGGGATCACCCCTGTAAATTCGATATTATATCCTACAGCTCTAATTGGAAAACTCGTTATTCCCTGTTGTCTGTGCTTATTGCCTGTGTCTCTTGTGTTTAAGCCTTTACACTCTAGCAAATTGGTCCTCCATCGCTCACTGTGAAAGAGGGAAACACTATTACCCGTATTCATAGTCCTTCCTTGAGGGATGAGGATTCCTTGTTCCTCATTTCATGTTTCATAAACCTTCCTTGACCAAACAAGGAGCCTTATTAGTTTCCTTTTCTCAAGGGAGATTACGAGTTTCCTTGAGGAGGAGATGCAGCCTTCATAACCAAGCAAACCTCCAAATTTAATTCGTCACACCAGTCTTTTTACTTTCGGTAGCTTTTAATTTAGATCTGTCGATAATTATTTTCGATAGCTTTTTTTCGGAAATAAACTGCACCAAAAGTATTTTCTCCTTTTTTGTATAATAAGCATTATGGCGAATTCGATTGGAAGCACTGATGCATATTAAAGCCGTTGTACACTGATTTAATTTGAGTATAAAAATAAAATGCAAATATTTCGAATTATAAAATACATGATAAATTACAAATTAACAAAAAACTAATAAATTTTTACAGACTCCTTTAATTAAAACAATTAATAAAACTGTAAAATATGTATTACAGGCAGCAAGAGTCGACGCTGGTTATCCAATTAGCGCAATTTTTCTTAATGCTAAAAATATAAACCTTAACTTTGAACGTTTCCACTCATGGTTTGAGTCTTCATCAGCAATCTTCCACCCTAGCACAACGATTAGAGTATTGCATGACAAAATCATATCTCCAACGTTTTTCCTCTCAAAAATTGAACCATTTACTGTTGTGAGGTAAGTAACATACTCACAAAATTAGAAAGCTGAGTGGCAATGAGAACTCAAGCTCATACAGTCGACGCTTCTACACTGAACAATCTCTCTTATGTAACATTTTGTAACTCGTTAATATGTTATAAATTATCGTCAGATTTTAAAAAATAACTGCGAGAACAATATGTGTCTTGTCATTTCGACAGTCGGTTAAATAAGGTAAACAACAGTAAACGGTTCAATTTTTAAGAGCAAAAACGTTGGAGATATCGTTTTGTCATGCAATACTCCAATTGTTGCGCTAGGGTGAAAGATTGCTGATGAAGACTCAAACCATGAATGGAAACGTTCAAAGTTAAGGTTTATATTTTTAGCATTAAGAAAAATTGCGCTAATTGGATAACCAGCGTCAACTCCTATTGCCTGTAATACATATTTTATAGTTTTATTAATTGTTATAAAATACATATTTTACCTAACAGTACAATAAAATGTATTGAGTATTTCATAATTTAATCGATTTCTGTGTTTATTTATAAACATAAATTTACGTTATTTTGTATGTGGCGATTTTAATATGCATCAATGCGCAATCAAATTCGCTATTAGTTTTATTTTTGTCGATTATTGTTGCAAAATGCTTAATCACGACCTTATTTAATCAACAATGCCTTTATAACTTTTATTATTCGTAATTCACGATATTAAGTATGCATATACTATATGTATATTATGACATGCTATCCTCAGTAGGTTACTAAAATCCCTAAAATATTCCTTTCTTCGGGAAGACAGACTTGAGATCCGTTTATTAAACAAGGAAGCCTTGGAGAATCGAGAAATCTTTCATGGAGACTTCCTCCATCCTTAAAATAAGGAAGGACTATGAATACGGGTGTATGTCTGGAGTAGAGTTGTTGTTCAAAGTTGTCTTCAATTCCTCTCGTATGAACGCTCCGTCTATCTTATAAGTCTATGGTCAGAATGCAAAAGGAACGCGCATTCAATTGAGTTATGACGTCACAAGTGAGAATTATCTGAGAATCTATGCAAATGGAAGCAATAAAATTTTGTTTTATCTCTGTTTCACTTTCTATTTATATAAATATAAGTACATGGCGAGAAAGGAGAAAAAAATGAAAGTGTAGATAGAGAATTATTATGAGAATCAAAAGAATATTATACATTTTTCGTTTGTTTATATTTTATCACCGACGAGATACTATTAAAGACCGACATCCTTACAGGAGTTCGCGTCCTTGTGAATATTGAAGTGATTAAGAGTTAAAAACTGATAATATTGTACTAATTTTATGATTTATTAGTTTAGTAGATGTATTTATGCATTTATAATTCAATTACTACATTTACACGGCACGTTTTACGCCGAAGTTATAATATCGATATTACGAAACTGACCAATCACAGTCATTCCATTCTTCAGAGGAACGGCTATGATTGGCCAGTTTCATAACATCGATGTTATAACTTCAGCGTAAAGCATGCCGTGTAAACGTAATAAATAATACTCGATTTTTCTTTAAAATTGAGATTTCAGTGTTATATATTGTCGATTGAGTTTGAAGCTGTCTCAATTCTAAATCACTTAGAGCTTTACTGAGTTAACCTTTTATTGCAATCAACTAAGAAGTCATATTACTCTTCTATTGGTAAATTATTCAAGTTTGCTTTCTTATGTACATATTACATGGTGTGTCTAATATTATTCTTATGATTATTATTATTATTATCACTTATATGTGCTTTATAACCTGGATATTATTCTCTTGCGTAATTTATATGACTTTGCGCTTATTATATTATCCATGACTGTTTCATTATTCATATATTATGTTGTGCATTTAATATTTCTATATAATTATTGCCTTATTCATCTGTATGGTTTATCTTTAAATTACTGGGATTGTGTAATGACACGTAACCTTACTATTATTATATTACTAATTATCTTTACGATTCTATACGATACTTATTATTCGTATACTTTGCCATCTTAATTTCATATAAACGACTTAAGTTCTTTCCTTGCATTAATTCTAAAGAGAATATACGTGTTCCTCATACTTAGTTTTGGTTTGAGCGCTTATACCGAATCAATGACACTTGATAATCCTTAATTTGACCTTGACATTGCGATTTGATATTCTTTCACTCTAAATTAGAGCCTTCTTATTGACATTCATACGTTAATATTGTGTCATTCTGACTGTATTCCGAAATACGAACTAATACTCACAACTATGTTTGATATACTATAATTATACGGATATTATCCATCAGACATCAAGCCTCTATAGGGGAATTAATTTATTTCATTCTGACCAACTCCTTTATTGCCTTTCGCTATCGTAACA
>NW_017296297.1:45516-48960 GCF_001594075.2 Trachymyrmex cornetzi | reverse complement strand
TATTTCTTATTATAATTCAAAAACTAATCTTCTGACAACATTTTGGCGAAGGAAAAATCGTCTTAGAATTAAGTCAGGAATATGACATTTTAAGGACACTATGTTCATTTTGAATCACCCTGTATATACCATCAAAGTTTGATTATCAATAAAGATGATAATTGCAGAGAAAAAATTGTGATTTTTTTACAATATATAGGATATTACAGTATGTAAAAACAGCTTTACAAGTATGTATATTTATTTATGGGACATTTATGTAATAAAAAATCATGAATTTAATAATGCATGAGCCAAATATTTATGTTAATAATAGCAAATTTATATCAATTGTCGGTAATGTCAGCGTTCTTGAATTACCTCCGGGCCCTTGGGGCCTTTTTTATACCGCCGAAAATTTGCCCAGGGTTGACGGTCTTTAATAATATCTCGTCGGTGATTTTATATTTTATCATGGTCGGTAAAAAAAATTGAAACCGCACACGGTAACTAGAAAAAAATAACGACAGTTGGTAGAACAGAAATCACTCTTATTGGCTGCATTCAGCAGAACGTTTATTTTGCAACTGTTGAAAGTTTTCTTCGTGCTGATTGGGTTAGGGGCTCCGTACAATGAAAGGAACAAGAAACAGAGAACAGAGAATAAAAATTTCCACCTATCAGAAATCATGTATTGTGGAATACACAGGGTGCTTTCCAATTGTTTAAGGGGGATTTACGGGACTTTTTTTTCAAAAAATTCGATTTTTCAAAAACATCATTTTCGTGTACTATATGTATGTAGAATTAGTGTAGGAACACTCATATACCGATTACCGACCGAGAATATGTCGTAAAATCGTTATGTTTCTGACTTTACAAGACATTCTTATTTGTAAAACTTGCAAAAGTGACATAAAAATTTTTAATTTTAAAAAGTTTTTAAAAATTTTTAATTTAAAAGTGAGCTTAGAATACAAAAAGCTGCTCAAAACGAAGCTTACGAGGACGAGGAAGGACTGATGTATGGAGCAGGCATCGCTGATTGAGCGTAAGTCACTTTTTTATGATTATACTAACGATCATACGTGCAATAACTTTAAACGCGTTTTTCTCAAAACAACGTTTTCCGAGCTGGTTGGCACGATTTTGGAAAAACTATTTAACCGATTGGGCTGAAATTTTCAGGGATTGTTCAGCACATGTGTAGTTTCAGCCTGAACCACAATCATAATTTTCCGTTCATTTTTAACCCCCCTTTTTTTACCATTTTAGGGGTGAAAAAGGGGTAAAAAATTCAAAAGGCCGCCATTTCTTTTTTTTTTGGTCAAATTCATTTATTCTGCTTCATGCCATAGCCACTGACATATATTTTAAGAATTTCTTTGGATTTTTTGTTTCAGACGTTTCAGTCACGAGATATCCTGCCAACCAGTTTTTTTTGGACAACCACTGCAGCCGCCATTTTGTCGCCGTCAAGGGCGGAAAAAATTCAAACAAAATTTTTTTTTAAACTTCAATATGTTCTTAATATTATGCGAAAAGAGCGCAGTGATTCGATACATTTTACTATGAAAAAATAAATGTTGAAAAAACACGCAAAAGTCCCGTAAATCCCCCTTAACACATCTTAACACAAACGTACACAGGAACGCGCAAAATGTAACGTTGAGCACGATTCAATCGGAACAGAATGTGTACGCTGTGCATGGTTGACATCCTTTCGGATGGAGTTAAATTAAATATAGCTTTTTCCGCCTTGTATTAAACAAAAAAAAGTAAAAGTGCCGGCCACTCAACATCTTCCAACCTCATTTATAGCCACCGTAGTTAGTAACATGTAATTGTCACTAGAAAACGGGGTGATCCCGATTGATCACGGCTCGATTGGACACCACCAATCATAGCACCGGTACTTAGGAGCTTTGTAATTTCAAGCGCTGTGAGTGGCTCGTGTCCAATTGAGTCGTGTCCAACTGGGTGCCACCCCTAGAAAACACAAGCTTATAGTGTTTTCGGCCCGATCGGGTTTGTACCAACCTTGGTTGGATTAATCTTTTCTATTGGTTGACGTCGTCCGCTCTACCAATAGAAGAGCACAAAACGCCATTAATCCAACCCAGGTTGGTGAAAACCTTGCCGAAAACGCTATTACATAGCCCTTAGGTTTGTTCGCGTCGCATGCTCCAACATGTTCCAACTAAAGTCCTAGATTTATCAGAGAGGCGCAACCGGCTTAAGTCAGTATGACAAAGGTGCTAAGGAGAGTACTAAACATGGCCGACATGCTATGAAACTGCCTTTAAACTATGTCAAACAAGATAAGATGTGTAGGATAATGTGAGATAGAATGTATAGGATAAAATGAAATAGAAATATGTCACTAGTACCATAAATGGCTGCCAAGTCACGCAATTGGTCAGATTGCAACAGCGAATCAGAATGTATAACATCGGTTGCGCCTCTCTGATAAATCTAGGACTCTAGTTCCAACATACTCCTACCATAGCTCCTACTCACTCTATCGGGTGGCACTCAGTTGGACACGGCTCAATTGGACACGAGCCACTCACAGTGCTTGAGACTACAAAGCTCCTAAGCATCGATCGCTGTGATTGGTGGTGTCCAATCGAGCCGTGATCAATTGGGATCACTCCACTCTATCAAGCGCGTTGGAGTGAGTAGGAGCTATGGTAGGAGCATATTGGAACATATTGGAGCATGCGACGCGAACAAACCCCTTGACTGAGTACGGATGTGTAGTGTTGTGTCGACGATAACGGACAATTGTAACGCAACTTATGTCGCCGTGTGCACGAAAGTGTCTAGAGATATTGCAATTGGAAAGCACTCACAGTGTGTTCTCTGTTCCTTTTATTGTGCGGAGCCCCTTATGGTGCGGCTACAATAGAAGAAATAAGGAATAAAAATTCCAACCTATCAGAAACCGTATATTCCGGTGGGGTGATCCCGATTGATCACGGCTCGATTGGACACCACCAATCACAGCGATCGGTGCTTAGGAGCTTTGTAGTCTCAAGCGCTGTGAGTGGCTCGTGTCCAATTGAGCCGTGTCCAAATAGGTGCCACCCTATTCCGGTGTATCCGATATCTGATAGGTTAAAATCTTTATTCCTTATTCCTTTTATTGTGGCTGCACCTTTCTGTTTTTAGATCAAGAGGAATGGTCCTATCTCATAGATATCTAGATTGCTGATATGCGAAAGAATGCGTCAACAAATCGCCATGTGAGAAAGTTCCGACGCATGCGCAATAAAGAAGGGCGTTCTGAATACGGGCTACATATTATATGTATACATTGTACTAGACTGCTAATACCTATTACTACAATAATTTTATTCCTAATTGAAAACAGGAATGTTTTAAAAAACATTAATTATGATTATTGGATTGTTTCACAATAATGTTAAATATATATACAGGGTGGACCATCTGAAGTGATCC
>NW_017296297.1:33019-44652 GCF_001594075.2 Trachymyrmex cornetzi | reverse complement strand
CTTTTCATACGAAACATTTTTCTCTATCCCTACTAGTTTTCGAGATATTTGACTGGATCACTTCAGATGGTCCACCCTGTATATGTATAAAATTAACCTAAAAATTACCTGATTTACATAAACTTCAGCGATTGGTTTAGTTCTAATATTCTTGAGAGAGACTTTTATAAAATATGTAAATAAAATACATATTTTTCTTTTTTATAAACGTATATTGAGAAATTATTTTAACAATTCGTTGTATTAATCCACGAAACGGTTTAATGCGCATGCGTCGAAACTTTCTCACTTAGGCCCAGTTTCACAACTGACGATTAACTCTTAACCGAAGTTCAACCTATTCATTATCTCTTTTCAATTCTAGAATTGGAAAAAGATGACAAATGATTTGGACCTCGGTTAAGAGTTAACCGTGAGTTGTGAAACTGGGCCTTAACAAGGCGCGAGATGACACGAATGTGTGGTGGGGAAAAGGACATCAGCAATCTAGATATTTATTACTACGTTTACACGGCACACTTTACGTCAAAGTTATAACATCGATGTTATGAAAGTGATCAATCACAGTCATTCCATTCTTCAGAGAAACAGCTATGATTGGTCAGTTTCGTAACATCGATGTTATAACTTCGGCGTAAAGCGTGCCGTGTAAACGTAGTATATGATCTCAGCAGACAATCATAAAACCATAATGTAAAAAGACAGGTGAACCATTGCGCATATGATGTCAAGTGTCGTGATGTAACGATCGTAGTGAGTCAATAATAGCGTTTTCGATTGGGGTGCACTGGCTGCACTCAGTGTCAAGAGCGTGTTCGATTGGCAGTGCCAATGCGCACTTGGCTAGTGTCACGTGTTCATTTGATCGCACGACACTCGCGTAGCGCGCACTCAGTGCGCACTAAGTGGCACGAGATATTTTGACGGTGCCAGTTCAGTGCACGTTTTATCACAGTTAAGGATATACATAAGAACAAGCAAATCTGCGCAGTTGAATTGAAAACGGGGTCTTGTCCCTACTCTTAATATCTTTTACTGTGGTTTTGTAACATTTTGTTGAACATTGCTTCAAAGTGAACAAAAATGAGTTTCAGTTTTTGCACTAAAAATCTTGGCGTATTCTTTTGAACTTGCACTATTCAGTGCAACCCATGGAACTCGTCCAGTGTTGGTGTGAACTGAGTGCTCACTGGTGCGCACTAACTTTTGCCCAATCGAAAACGCTATAAGAAATGCCTAGAAGTGCAGAACGAAGTGGAGCAAATGTACAGCAGGAGGCCTATTCCTGAACAAATATTGCATACGAAAATAGCAATTTCGTATACAATTGATCAATCACAATAGAGAAAGTGTAATTTTCGTATGCGAAAATTATTCATATGTGCTCAAGAACAGGGCCCCAATGCAGTGTATCATTTCGCAGCCATATTGAATTCTGACATCCTAGGCGATTTCTGATTGGCTCTTTACTTTAGATGATTGAGCATCCACGGGAATGGTTCACCTATCTTTTTACATAGTGCATAAAACGGTTACGAAACTATTGTGTTCTGCTGAACGTAGCCATTGGTCGCGTTCAGCAGACTCAACTGTTGTGGAGCGGATCCGTGAGCGCTCGCTGCTATTGGTGTATTCTTCTAGATCATCCAATAGCAGCGAGTGCTCACGGATCTGCTCCACAACAGTTGAGTCTGCTGAACGCGACCATTGTCAACTGAAAGCACATTGAAAGCACAAAATGTGCTTTCAGTCGGAAGAAAAATCTTCTTGAAGCGCTGCAGTCATGATGGAAGCAAAAGGTTCTCTCTGGTGGAAGTATAAAAGGGGTGCTCGTTTTTGAGACGAATTCCGCACACAACCAAATGTGGCCATTTCTGGAGACACTGGTAGTGTCTCGGCGCTAAGCTACGCGCAGCGCCACTACCGTGGCTACTTTACGCGAGCTGGCGAGCTGCGGAAGTACGAGATTATCGGATCTCAATAACGGCTGAACGGATCAAGTTCTAAGTGTGCTCAATCGACTGCAACCGGTTGGGATATATAATGAAAGTGTTTTATTTTTTCTCTACGTGCTTTACGAGTCGAGATATTGCAACGCAAAATACGAATGTGAAACTTTTATATTAAGAAACGTCATCGTCATCGTCATCGTCGTCCACGTCGTCGTCGATCAGGAGAAAATGTCCATCTCGTTTTTTCGACACTAGAGGGTTTTTGACTTAACCTAGCGATGGCAGCATTGCATATTCGAACAGTGTTGTTAGACGGGCCGGATTTCTGACGCATGCGCGTCCAATGTAACTTCAGTGACGTACCGGTCACTAATAAATAGGAGATCATTAGTCGCCTATGGAATATTTTTTCAAAAATGTTGAAAATTTTAATATATTTTACATATTTTACATATGTAAACATATATAGAAATATATATATTTACATGTATGTATACATATGTAAAATATATTAAAATTTTAAACATTTTTGAAAAAATTTTACATAGACTAATGGTCTAACAACACTGGATTCGAATGTGATCAACCACACATGACGGCTGTGATAATCAGCGATGGCAACGTTTAGTCTGTTTTCTGTTCCTGCACTAGACTGTTCTAGAACTCTCTTTCTCGCTTTAATCAAATATTAAACTTAAATCTATCTCGCTTTAAGTTCCAAAAGTGTACACTAGTTCAGCTACAAAAAACAGACCTAAATCACATATACGATGTGACGTGTACGCGGCGCATTATTATTATAATTAATTGAAAGGTCTGTTTTTTATTGCCGAACTTTCTGAACTAGTACACACAGTGCAATAAGTTGAAGTGAAACAAATATACGTTTGCTTCACTTTAACTTATTGCACTGGTTCAGAGAGCAGCAATAAAAAACAGACCTGAAATTAAAATGAAATATAATTAATAAAATGAATTAAAATAAGATATTAATTATAATTAAAATGAAATATCGTATCGAGATTGTCGTTGAAGATCTAGGTATTTACAGCTCTATAAAGCTGGCAGGACCAAATGAGCAGAATCAAATCGGATCTATTGGAATTTTTAGAACTTTTTTTGTACTAATTTGTATCATAAAAAAAAATTTTGTACTCTGTGCCGTTTTGGAAAAAAACGTGGCGCTGCCAGGTTAATATTAAGCTGGCAGGACCAATTAAAAAAAAAAAGAAAAATAAATAAATAAATAAAGAAATAAATAGTATCGAATTTGTACTAATTTGTACCACCAAAAGAAATTCTATATTATGCGTCATTTCCCAGAAAACAGTGGCGCTGCTAGTTTAATATTTAAGCTAGCAGGACCATAAAAAAGAAATAACACAAGGGCAAAAATGAACAAAACTGAATTTATACTAATTTGTACCACTGAAAATAAGTTAATATTTTACACAAAACCTATGTGAATCTGCGGCACTCGACTTCAAGAAAAAAATATTTTTAATGAGCATTAAATTAAGTCAAGCATTTTTGTAAGTCAAATGTCGGATTTCACATAGGTGATCTAATGATGGCTGGAAGATTAAAAATAATTATACAGTTTACATATCCGATACAAATTATATTATAAATGTTACAAAATAAAATAAAGAGTACATATGTAACGTCCGGTGCGCTACATTATAGCACCCCGGCCGTTTACCAAGCGAACGCGAGCACAGAGTATAGCGAACGATACAATACGTGCCGCAAGAACCTATAGCATATGCTACTGTAGCCGTTGCCAACGAACGCTGCGCGCACAGCGCCTGCGCGAATTATAAAATAGAAAAACTAATAGAAAACGCTCTAGAACACGTAGATTGCACCGCTAAAAGACGGGAAACAACGAACATTAGAACTAGCAATTAAATAATCGCGAGGAAATAACGCCGATCTACCAAGAACAAGTGAAAACGCGTAATCACTTACAAAATGCATAGCGATGCAACGCGAAACGCACGCATTAATCACGAAGGCCTCAAATAGCAAATGGGAGCTACTGCAAATTGAATGAAGGCACGAATAACGAAATGAGAGCCTTAAAACAGACAAAGGAAACTCGCGAGCGCTTCAGAAGAAGGAACCGAAAGATACGCGGAAAAGCGTAATGAAAAAACGCGCAAAAGATGCACGCCGCGACCGAGTGCATCACGCACCAACCACGAACACCCCTAAGAGTATTGCGAACCCCGCTACGAATAGGAACAACCGAAAGAACAAAAACATGCACAATAATTAAATAAATAGCGATAGAAAAATTAGAACATTCGGGAGAATTTCGCAACAACACGTGTGCGAAAACATCCCCTTACGGCGAGGGGTCACAATACTAAACATATATAAAGCAGGACGATTTACAGCAAAGCACCTTATTCTTCCTCCCGAAGATAGCCGAGGTAAGATACCTAGAGCGCTTTCGTTGAGCGTGGCTATTTCCCTTTTATCCGAGGATCCCCTCGCAGCGCTTACGATTAAGCGTAGGGAACATTCTCATCGCCTACCTGACTCCGGCCTTTACCGAGCGCCTCCCCAGGCGAGGAAGACTATCCTCTACCCCCTTGGACGACCTCGCTTCAACGGGAGCGTTGTCATCCAAGTACATTCCTCGTGGAAGCTCCGACGAGCGCTTTAACCGGCGTCGAGGGTTCCTATCCTCCCCACCAAGCACTTATTTTTCTTCTTTCTTTTCGGATACATAGATGCCAAAAAGGAAGCGTGTTAGGAGTAAGAGGGGAGGATGGCGGGTGCACCTCCGCGCGTTGAAAAAGGCACTCTACGAATCTGGGGAATTCGACCCCGCGAAATACTGGGCCGACGCCCAGCCTATCACCACCAACAACGCCGCGTCGGACACAAAAAGGGCGCCTAGCTCAACCGCTGAAACGCAGGCTCCAAAAGAGACCACGCGCTCTCCGCTTCCGAGACCGCGATCTCCGTCGCACGTGGCCCCGGTCAGGAAGCCTACGAGGCCTATCCTCGTGACCTCACGGCCCAATATACGGACCGTGCAGCCATGTAACATAAACATTAAAATCATAAAACCGTACTCAATTATATTTTTTCTCACACTCTTCCTGTTCTTCCCAAACCAACAGAGAGCGTAGATAGAGTGATAGCGAAATGAAGCCAACTGACGCTTCCTCTAACTCTCTATTTTATTTTATTGGAAGAACACGAGGGGATAGTCATTTCAATCTCTTGTAAATCTAATACGTTATCTCCGAATTTCGTGCTCAATTACGAGCACTGGTGACAGCTGCCCGCTCCCACGAAAGAAAAACGCGTCATAACACCGCGTTGAAGCCAAGGCTTCGCCCCGCGCGCCCCGCTCCGCGCTCGCGTTCCCATAAACTTGTGTCGCGTCTCGAGACCGCTAAGAACGCGCGCTCAGGACATAACAACATATATATATAAAGTATGAAAATAAAAACATAAGCATTCATTATTCTTTAGAATATATTAATAATGCTGGCGTTATTTCTGCATTTTCCTTAATATTTTTTTCTTTTTTGTCCAGATCGTTATATTCGACCCATGTACTTATTCTCCAACAAATGGCTGTGTAATGCCCCATTGACTGTATGCTTCTTGTCACTATAGGATTTTTATATGCAACAATCCCGAGTAATTTATATGTATTTTTATTGTATGGATTTTGGCAGGATTTTTTAATATCATTTAATGTGGTTCGAGACTTAATTGTCGTTGTAAATAATTCAAAAATAATAAGATCTGCAAAATAAAGGAATGCATGTATTATTTATAAAATTATTTTATAAGTTATAATTTTTTTTATTTTATTTTTTAGGAGAAAATGCGATGTATAATATTATTAAATTATAATATTAAAACATAATATTATTTTAAAACGTATGGAGAGAAAAAAATGCTCTAATTTATTTTTATATTAAACTTGCAATAATATTGTCGAAAGTGAAAACAGACTTTCGTTGCTTAATAGTACAAAATATAGCTAATCATTTATTTTACTTTGTATGCGTTCGATGATAAAATAACATTTAAATAACATACCTGTTTCTGAAAGCGATGTTTTTTCATACCCAACACAATCTTTTGAGCAACATAGACGTTTACCCTCTAAAGAAACGTTTTGTTGAATTAAATCATCAAAATTTTTAACTTCTGTAATCTTCGATTCCTCGATTTGAATCACAGATAGGTTTTTGTATCGTGGTGAGCAACCAGAATCGCAATAAGATGTCTCTTTGAAACTTGGAACATCTTTGAATAAGATACTAGCTAAATAGCCCACATTTGTCTCGCAATTGACGTATTTGCATCCGCCAACATCGGAAATCGGAAATATTTCCAACAATATTTGTGCGCGCAATTTGTACGAATATGGAGTAATTCCGTTCTTTATGGTATGAACAATTAATTTATAAAACGCATTTGTTTCCGCTGTTTTTTCCATATATAATAAAGTATCTTTAAAATCATGTCCTGCTGCCAGTAATATTTGAAAGATACTATCGAATGCACATGTATTAGGGATAGTATAATTGCTATCTTTGACTTTTAAATTTTTTAATGACAGATTATTACCATTTTTCATGATGGGTATTTTCCCTGCCTTTTTACATGTTAAAGCGTCTATTATTTTATGTGGATTTTTACCAAGATATAATGCATTGCTTTTACTTGGATTTGTTTTTTCTAATCCACCCCAATTTTCAGTTTTACGGCTTTCCAAAATGTCCTTTATATTTGGTATGTTCTTACATATTGTACATATGCGAAGTTGACCATAACCTTCCTCAGCATCTCCAAATACTGAAGAACATTCAGGCAATGTGTGTACTTTTTTCTTACACAAATAACAAGCATGTGCAACTGATGGCTTCTCGTCATTTTGGCATGCAGGACATGAATTAATTGGATCTAATTTTTCGTTTTGTGCATCAACAATTTTTAATATTCCGTGTAAATAATTTATATGCTTTTGGATGAATGAATCAACGCGTAATAATGGACAATCTTTTAACAACAAAGATTTCAATTTGTTAAATTCACTTTCGACTGATGTACTAGAAGCAGGTATGCGACCGTAACCGAATCGATCTCTACTAATATTTGTCCATAATGGTAACAATCTAATATCGATCAATAGACGTTTAACTATTTGTGGGAAATAATACGGATTAATTCTATCACCCTCCTCCGAAGTAGGGTGTTATGGGGTGATGTGCAACGTTTTTTTTCGTTGCTCGAAAAACATGGCCAATAATCAAATTTTGAAATATTTCCCGACTAAATAATTTAAAGGAATTAATATAAAACATTTCTGCATTTTAAGATTTTCAGAATTTTAAATTTTTCCTAAAAATTTTTCGCATTTTCAAAAACGTCTGTTTTGGCATTTTCCAAAAAAGTTGGGGTGATGTGCAACACTAGTAAAATTCAGGTATGTAATGCATAAATATCGATGTAGATCGCTTTAAATGTTAAATTTAGGCTTCTTCAATGCGAATTAATCACCAAAGAGAAAAAAATTTGTTATTTAATTGTTTATTTATTTATATCTCAATAAGCAATATAATTCAAGGAAAAATAACTCAGAATTTTTTATTCATCGTCCGAATCGCAGCGGTGCCTTTATTTTTGTATTTTCGTGGCATAATAACTAAAACCATTTTAAAATGCATAAAAACACTTCATATAGGGTGAATGTTCCAATGAATGGACGGTTAAGCAATTTTTACACTTTGATCGATCGTAAGTTTTAATTCTTATTTAATGAAACGAGATTTTCTACGTACCTCAATGTCCGACGACGTTTTCCGTACTATTTGAGAATAACTTGAAAACTACGCTTTGTTTCTAGAAAATAATAAACACTGGAAGGTCAATAGTAGTAGTAAACATTGTTCTGAATGTTCAAAGAAAAGAAAAACACATATTTCATAGACTTTGTGCACTGTATATTCATAATAAATAGAAATATGTGCCAATCGTCTATTCATTGGTGATCGCCCATTCACTCATGCATTCATCCTACACATATTTCATCATAAAATATCGATAAACTAGCAAAAAAGCAGTGTTGCACATCACCCCGAAAAAAGTGTTGCACATAACCCCAAATACGATATTTTGCGCAAACTGATTTGTATGCTATACAATACAATGGAAACACAAAGTATCTTTGGATATTTAAAAGCAACTTAAAAAACCACCAATAAACACATATTTACCTATCAGATAAATTAAAACACTTCACGAAACGACTAGAAATGTAAAGCGCGAAAAATATTCTCTGCTCGAGAAATTTAACTCGATGTACGTACACCGAACCCTGGCTGCGAGCTGTCTCGTGAATTATATATCAAAAACAAGTTACTGAGGACGCAAACAGATGGCACTAAATGCGTCTGTTCAATATCGAACTGTAGATCAGAAACCGGCGGTGTTGCACATCACCCCATGTTCCACATCACCCCACAATATCCTAATTGACGACGTAACATCAATTAAAATTTGTTTACCCCACATAGTCCACGAATTTTCAAAAGGATTATCAACATTATTATCTATTTCGTTTTCTTCAATTTCGGATATTTTTTTTTTCTTGCTGCTATCTGTTTCCAGATTTTCTAATTGTAGATTATTATTATTACCTGTCATTAAATTAATTAATTTGATTTGCTCTTGTTCACATTGTGTCGGATAACCTGTTTTTAAATTTCCATTCGTTTCTGATAATGCTATCGTAAAAATTGATTCTATTATTTCTTTTGCATTTACAATATTTCTGCAAAGTATCAATTGGCCAATTGCACCAAGATAAAAAGTCTTCACTCTCTTATTTAAAGATTTAAGAACTGTAGAATAATTTTTCATGAAATGTGCTACATCAATTCTAACATAACATTTGGGCAAATCAGTACTTTTAATAAATACATCCGCGTATTCTTCGATACTTAAATATCCTGTAAAAGCGCGAATAATTGCGATCAAAAGCGCTCTCGACGAATCGCATATCACTTCTTTAGACTCTGGTACACCGGAGCGTAACCATTCTGCCAACCAAAAATTGAGTTGGCATTATGGCTTTCGCTTACCATTTGACAAACTGAAAATTGTCCATTTTTAGCATTAATAACGCAGTGATACAGAAATAAATGTTTAGACATTGATCCATCAACATTACGTAATTTTGTAATTATACTGCCGGTCGCATCGATAAATACACACGCATCGTTTTCAATGGCATATTTTCTATAAACATGCAATTGATGACTAGTCCAATAGTGGACAAAAAATGGGTGTAACCCGATATTATGAATTATATTGTTTAATGTAGAAGATTTTAAAATAATTAATGCTTTACAAGAGCGTCCTGATCTAGGTAATCTGCTTTCGAAACTTCTAATTTAGCTACATGTAAAACGCTTGAACTATACAAATGGGGAGGTTCTGAATCTCCTTCTGACATCAATATATGCGCCTTTTCTGCACGATACGCATGAACTGACTCCTTTTGCAATATTTTTCCAACAGTTCTCGTTGGATTCCGTAGATATCGTTTTCCACATACTCCTCTCCCTTGTGTGTACGTACAATTTAAGCTTATACAGTTACCAACTGAATCATCCTCTATAATGCATTTTAGTGTACTGCCGCATTTACATAAACCTGAAGAAACAGAAGCGTCATTTTTGAATTTACAAGTATTTGCATATTAGAAATTGTATTATAAATATAGTGATTTACATATGCAAATTATAAAAAGGATTACTATATATATTTGTGTGTATTTGAAACAAAATGATCTATGATTTACCCTTTTCCTTTTTACATAATTTTTATTTTAAAATCTTACCATTGATAACACCAGACTTAGCACCCGCAGAAATGTAATGATTTTTTAATTGAAATCCACATTTCATGTGTGTAGCTTCTCAAAATTTATCTGTTATCAATTCCTGCCATTTGCCAGGTTGTAAAACTTTGTGTAACCGATAATATGTTTTGCCCTTATCATTAATTCGTCGCTTGTAACGTTTTCGGTTAAGAGATTTATAAAATCTTCTCTCAATAAGGAAATCACAAAAAATTTTGTATTATCATCCAATGAACTATTCATAGATCTTTTATTACATTTTGAACTGTCACTCAATGCACTTTCATTCGTTAAAGCAGTTTCATTATTACACGAAACTTTGTTAAATATCATATCTTTTATGCCATGTCTATTGCGCACCGTAAACACATATAAATGATTACTTGTCACTTTATTTTCTAATTTCTTTTCCTGTGCTATAATATTTCAAATATCATGAGTTTTTGAGATAATCTTATTATTATCTTTTACAATATCTTTATATTTTAATATTGCATTTTTCATTCTTTCAATATCGACTTTTCTCGGTCTACCGCGAACTGGATTCATAATGAAAATCTTTACTATCACCGTTTTCTCTGACGAACTTTTGAAGACTGAACTCGAGAAAGACTAAACCTCTGTCCCTAAAGTAAACTACCTATTATTTAATCTTACATTCGTTTTTCCGCGGTTCGAGATACGGATTGGTGTTCGGCATGTCTTTAATCTCGAGCTCGCGGTTCGATATTAAACACGTACCGACGTCCGTCTGAGACGGACCGACGCAGAAGCGAGACAGACTCAGTTTGCCGCGGATCGAAATTCGACTCGATGTTCGGCATGTCTTTAATTGAGATTAAAGACATGCCGAACACCAATTCGTTAATTAAAAAATCCTGCAAAAATCCATTCAATAAAAATACATATAAATTACTCGGCATTGTTGGGTATAAAAATCCTTTCGTTCGCTATACTCTGTGCTCGCGTTCGCTTGGTAAACGGCCGGGGTGCTATAATGTAGCGCACCGGACGTTACATATGTACTCTTTATTTTATTTTGTAACATTTATAATATAATTTGTATCGGATATGTAAACTGTATAATTATTTTTAATCTTCCAGCCATCATTAGATCACCTATGTGAAATCCGACATTTGACTTACAAAAATGCTTGACTTAATTTAATGCTCATTAAAAATATTTTTTTCTTGAAGTCGAGTGCCGCAGATTCACATAGGTTTTGTGTAAAATATTAACTTATTTTCAGTGGTACAAATTAGTATAAATTCAGTTTTGTTCATTTTTGCCCTTGTGTTGTTTCTTTTTTATGGGCCTGCTAGCTTAAATATTAAACTAGCAGCGCCATTGTTTTCTGGGAAATGACGCATAATATAGAATTTCTTTTGGTGGTACAAATTAGTACAAATTCGATACTATTTATTTCTTTATTTATTAATTTTTTTAATTGGTCCTGGCAGCTTAATATTAACCTGGCAGCGCCACTTTTTTTTCCAAAACGGCACAGAGTACAAAATTTTTTTTTATGGTACAAATTAGTACAAAAAAAGTACTAAAAATTCCAATAGATCCGATTTGATTCTGCTCATTTGATCCTGCCAGCTTTATAGAGCTGGTATTTATCGCGTCGAGGAAGAGGGTGTATAAATGTTCAGGAATTAAGCGTCTAGGTGTTCGCCGTCGATGAATTAAGCGTCTAGATGTTTGTCGTCGAGGAAGTGGGTGTCTAGGTCGAAGAAATGGGTGTCTAGGTGATCGCCATCGAGGAAGTGGG
>NW_017296297.1:29328-32889 GCF_001594075.2 Trachymyrmex cornetzi | reverse complement strand
GTTCGCCGTCGAGGAAATGGGTGTCTAGGTGTTCGCTGTTGAGGAAGTGGGTGTCTAGGTATTGGGGTGATCCCGATTGACCACGGCTCGATTGGACATCACCAATCACAGCGACCGATGCTTAGGAGCTTTGTAGTCTCAAGCGCTGTGAGTGGCTCGTGTCCAATTGAGCCGTGTCCAACTGGGTGCCACCCCTAGGTATTCGCCTTCGAGGAAGTGGGTGTCAAGGTGTTCGCCTTCATGAAAGTGGGTGTCTAGGTGATCGCCATCTCATTCTGACAGGTTTGACTCTAGATAGCATGAGATAAATGTGGCATTTAGTATTAACCGTTAAATTATTCAGGTTAGAATCTGTCACATCGATGGAACAGAGGAACATGTATGAACACGTGAGGTTGTAGTCGGACTCGAAGTTTGTTAGCGTTATTCGGTCCCGCTTCTTCTTGTATGTCCCGGTCGCCACTCCTTTTTACCCTCCAAAGGAGAAGGTTCGTTCAGCTGGCCTTGGAAGCCGCCAGCCTCGCTCATCCCCTGCACCACTGAGTCGACTCGCCCCGAGTTATCTCGGTCGCAGAGAGAAAGGTTTTTCGTCGAATAACTACTCACTGTATGCAGGCAACTAACACTATTCGTTTTATTTGTGAGGCTTTCGCAATTCGTATTTACATTTGCTTGCGTGATGCCGTACCCGGGTGATTGCGCCGGACACGCACGCCTATCATTTTACATAATGCTCGCGCTTATTCGTATAACGCCGGACTCTTCGCGTGAACCCCCGTTCGCTCTAACAGTCGCTGCTGTTGGACTCGTCTCGGAACGGTCCCGCTCGCCACTATCGGAACGCCGCTGGTCGCCTCGGTTTTTCCCGTGGACAACAGTCCCTGAAGACGAAATCGACAATGCCCCCAAGTAATGTCCCACTCATCCGCACGCTAACTACTTTCTGCTCGTATCACTGCTCCCAGTATCGAGAACTTCTCTCTTTGGTTACCAAGCGAAATCATCCCCTTTCGCTTCTTCGCTCGCCCTCTTATTCCTCTCGCTCGTTCCCACTCTCGCGCTTGCGTCTGCGCGTTGTCGCCTGGCGCTGTACGCGCTCGCGTCTGCGCGTTCGCTTTGCGCGCTATCAGCGCTCACGCAGCTCGCTTAGGTTACTTACTTATGTCCCTGCATTATACAATTTTATCGTTTTTTATTCTAATCTTTTTCTTTTCTTTTCAGGTACTCGTCGACTCTGAAGGGTGCTGCCCCTGGAGGTCGCCCGCTGGAGTCATCGGTAAGTATATAATCTAAAATTTATTTACAGGTTCGCGAAATCCTCCGGCTGCATCCCCCTTTCTATGTACAGTATTTACATTAGTACGTATCAGTCTTTTCGATGTCGCAACGAAACTTAACGTACACCCGGTATAGCTCTCAGGTTCATATTCGGTGGACATGTTATTTTCTCGACCCTATTGGTCATAGCGGACGCGTTTTCTGATATCTTCAAATTCACTACGCCATAACAGGATTTAGGGTACACCCGGTATGTTGCGTATGCTGATATTCGGTAGTCCCGCTCCTATTATGTACTACGCGTCAATAGCGGTCGCGTTTTTCGCTATCTCAAAATTCATTATATATAACAGTATTTTGGGTACACCCGGTATATTCTATACGCTCGCCTTTGAGTCTTCCGCTCCCAATGCGTCCTAGTCGTTAATAGCGGTCGCGTTTTCGATATCTTATAGCGTTTTCGATTGGGGTGCACTGGCTGCACTCAGTGTCAAGAGCGTGTTCGATTGGCAGTGCCAATGAGCACTTGGCTAGTGTCACGTGTTCATTTGATCGCACGACACTCGCGTAGTGCGAACTCAGTGCGCACTAAGTGGCACGAGATATTTTGACGGTGCCAGTTCAGTGCACGTTTTATCACAGTTAAGGATATACATAGGGACAAGCAAATCTGCGCAGTTGAATTGAAAACGGGGTCTTGTCCTTACTCTTAATATCTTTTACTGTATTTTGTAACATTTTGTTGAACATTGCTTCAAAGTGAACAAAAATGAGTTTCAGCTTTAGCACTGAAAATCTTGACGTATTCTTTTGAACTTGCACTATTCAGTGCAACCCATGGAACTCGTCCAGTGTTGGTGTGAACTGAGTGCGCACTGGTGCGCACTAACTTTTGCCCAATCGAAAACGCTATTAATATTCGTTATGTAATAACAGTATTTCGGGTACACCCAGTATATTCTATACGCTCGCCTTTGAGTATTCCGCCCCTAATGCGTCCTAGTCGTTAATAGCGGTCGCGTTTTTCGATATCTTAAAATTCGTTATGTATTAACAGTTTTTCGGGTACACCCGGTATATAGTTTGGGCCTAGAATTGGCTCCCGTATTGCTTTCTAGTACCAATTGTACGTAGAGGTCGCGTTTTCCGATCCCGCCGTTATTTCTGTATTAATTGGCAACTTTCGGGACCGCCTATTTCTCCCGGTCCTGATTGCGTTTTGCCGTTTCGCGTGCTTGTACCGCGTTTATTTTAGATGTTTCGGTTTTTCCGAAACTATTGAGGCTATGTGCCTCCAAAAAAAAATTCAACGTATTTTTCGGCCTTTTATACTAGGCCTTGGCATCTATTTATGTGCCCTCGACACAAACGAAAATGAAAAACGAACTACCTTGTTTGACTTAACCCTAAGTAATCGTATATGAGTAATAATATTTCTAGCTATCGTACTATTTCCTTTTTTTGTGTTTTTAGTTTTTATTTTACATTTAACGAGCTTACTTACTATCTATTTACATGAGTGCGGGGTTTGATCTCCCGCGCTCTTGCTCTGCTGAGGCCGTATCCGGGGCGGCTGGCGGAGGTTCCCTCCGGCTGCAAGGTTAGAATAAATATTCTCTGCTGTTCAATTAATATTATCTTATAAAATTTATAATAACTTTTATTGCAATATTCTTTCGTACGCAGGTTTAAGAAAGTGTCTCCAATGCAGTAGAAAGCGTGTATATACATATATTTTTATTAATAATTTGTTCTCTCTATTCTTTATAATTATGACCGAATTGATTCTTTGTGCTGTTTATTTTCAGATTTACTGAAAGGAAAGGCTTCAATTTAAAAAAGAATGATTTATTTTTATGGTAGCTGTTGTTTTCTCATTATTAAAAACATACAATATAAAAATGAGTAAAGGACTTTTATAATTCAAACATAAAACAATAAGTAAAGAACAATTAATTAGAAATATATAATATAAAAATGAGTAAAAGACTTACAATTCAAACATAAAACAATAAGTAAAGAACAATTAATGCCCATTTCCACCAACGTGAATTAACTTTAATTTCGGTTCAACTTATTTTTAGAATTAAAAAAAGACGAAGAGCAAGTTGAACCGACATTAAAGTTAATCTACGTTGGTGGAAATGGACATAAGAGTCTAAAACATTTAAATACTAGAAATACAATTATAAAAGCAAAAATTATCTTACATCTTTTTCGCGTTTAATCTATAGGAGCATGTTGAAGCAAGCGACGCGAACAAACCTCTTATCTTATCGTTGT
>NW_017296297.1:27725-29094 GCF_001594075.2 Trachymyrmex cornetzi | reverse complement strand
CAGGGTTGTTATGTTTTAAACAAAACGTTTAAAACGGCTTGTTTAAAACATGTTTAAAACATTGGACATTGTTTAAAACACTTTTATTTTAAACGTTTTTAAACTATTGTTTAAAACTGTTTAAAAACACCGCAATTAAAACATGTAATTTGGAAAAGAAATTGTAAAAAATAAACAAAAAAATAATTGCATGTTGCAAAAATCATGTTTTTATTTATTTATATATTATATTTAGTTTATACGCTGATCGTTCAATACTCATACTAACTAGTAATTTACTATAAAATTATTTTAATATCGGCAGTGTGCGTACTGTATTCAAAGAATGGTGTACCAAAAACTAAAATAATACAATAAATATCAAGATAATCAATTAAATACATGTAATGTGTATTAAATTAATAGAAAGTTGCTAGTTGTTATGAGTATATATGCATATATATATAGTATGCCGCCAGAGAATGAACCTTGAGAGCGAGCAGTGCTGACTGGTTTTTTTATTATCATTATAGTTCGTGTATAGTAGCGGAGGAAGGAGGAAAGAGATTAAAGAAGAATTCCACCGGTATAACTAGATATGGATAGACGGAATTCGGGATGAATACAGGGATATTAGAACGAGGAGGGAGAGCGGCAATTGCACGCCGTATTTCATGTGGATCGAAGTAATGGGGACCAATCGTGTAAGTCCCCTCGGGAATAAGTTCGGTAGTTCGCGGGAATTGTCTAATGAGTGACTCAAACGAGTCGCTTTCCTGTAGGTGAAAAGGGTATGTGAAATTAGCACCCCAACTATAGTACCCAGGAGTTCTGATTAGAGTTCCCGTTTCTTTTTGACGAGACAAAGAGTTCTATATAATTTATAACAAGAGTTCCGCTTAATAAGTATTTTTAAACAATTTTTAAAAAATGGGGTGCTAACTTCTTATCGAAAATCGAGATCCAATAGTTCTGAGCGACCCAATAGCTTCATTTCGTGAATACCTAGAGTTTCTGATATATAAAAAAATTTTTTTTTAATAAAAACAAAATTAAAAATTTTTGAAAAATCAATTTTTAGATACAATAGTTCTGAATAGAGTTCCTGCTTCCTTTCAACGATACGAAGAGTTATCTGTACTTTTTAACTCGAGATTCCCTTAATAACAATTTTTAAACAATTTTAAAAAAATGGGGTGCTAACTTTTTATCCCCAAATTCGAACTCGAATAGTTCTGAGTAACTTAATAGCTTTATTTTGTGAATACCTAGAGTTCCTAATAAACAAAAAACGATTTTGACATACAACAAAATTTATAAAAAAAAATTTTTTTAATTAAAAAAATTTTTTTATACAATAGTTCTGTCACATATTAATTGTCATTCTGTC
>NW_017296297.1:23952-26774 GCF_001594075.2 Trachymyrmex cornetzi | reverse complement strand
AATTCGACCCGCGCGAATTCGTTGACTCGTGCATCGTCCAGCCGCCGGGATACTATCATCCCGTACCTGGCAACTGTCAGGATCCACCGTCACCACCGCCTCTACCCGCGAGACCGGTGCCGATGGTCGTGAAAGTCGAAACAGTCACCGGGCAATTTAGCTCCACGCAAGGGTTTTTAATACAAAAAACAAACAAATAAACGTCTTTGAATTCGCAAATTAGCATTTCCACGTAATAATTTTGTGACAGTCAACCTCCCTCCTTTACTCCGGTAACCGTGATTACCGCCCTTGCCGCTCGGGGCGAGAATCACGCCGAGCCCTCGTCGGACGAGACCACGCCGCGTCTGAGGGGCATCCGCACTCGCGCGACCCAGGACGTGACATAGATCGTCACAAAATCTACAACTTTTCTAGAAATCAATTTTTCACATAACCTCAAAATATCCGAGAAAAATGCGAAAAACTGGTTTTTCTGTTTTTTATTTTTTATTTCCATGAAAAAAATTTAATTTTGACGAAACTTGGTGGAAATATACCTTTTGGTCTTCTAAACATCCACAAATTTTTTCAGAAAATTCATAGGTTTCCGAGATATTCCCTTTTTTTGGAAAAAAACATTTTTTTTAAAATGAAATTTGTCCTTCAGGGAATCATCGCACCGACTTGATTTAGGTCTTAATTTCTTCGTTTTTACTTATACTTTTTTAGTAAATGATAAAAAATAGTAGTCTCCATTTAAAAACACGCTCAAAAATCGAAAAAAACAAAAAATGACTTTCGCAAAAATCAATTTTTTTGTATATGTTTATAATTTATTGAAATTTTTATATAATCTTATAAAAGTGATTACACCATTGAATTTTACGTAGAAAAATATTCAATTTCCCGCTGCCTGTCTATAGTTCGCTAGATTACAGGTAGAGGCAGCTTAGTTGCCGTCCCAGTCTGTTTTCTACTTTCTGCACTTCAAAGTTCGAAACAGCTGGACTTCGATGTACTGATTTATGTACAAAATGTCACGGTTCGGGTAATTGCTTGAATGTTGAAAAAATTTCAGAAGATTTTGAGGAATCGGAAGATCATTCTGAAATCGACCAGCGACGGTTTTCATTGACTTAGGAAAACAAATTCTCAGAAGAATCAGAAGAATATTCGAGCGACGTCGAAGTGTAGCCGGACTCGAAGCTATTTGGAGCTATTCGGTCCCGCTTGTTTAGATATGTCCCGGTCGCCACTCCTTTTTACCCTCCAAAGGAGAAGGTTCGCTCGGCTGGCCTTGGAAGTACCCAACCTCGTTCGTCCCTCGCACCACTGAGTATACTCGTTCCGAGTTGTCTCGGTCGCATAGGGAAAGGTTTTTGTTGATTAACAACTCACTGTTTGCAGGCAACTAACACACTTTGGTTTTATTCATTAACTTTGGCAATTTATTTTATCACAATATCTGCGCTTATTCGTCTAACGCCGGATTTGTTACATGGGCCTGAGCCCCCGTTCGCTCTCGCGGTCAATGCGGTTTAACCTTGCAACGGAACGGTCCCGCTCAACACCTTCGGAATCTCGCCGGTCGCCTCGGTTTTACATGGATCCTATCCCCGAGTACAAAATCAACAAGTGTCCCGATCCGTGTTCCACTTATCCGCGCGCTAACTACTTCGCGCCTCCCTTACGGAGATCAGAATGTCAAAATTCAAATGAGGATAATGGCCCTCGGAACTCCAGTGAGGAAAAAGCCCTGCTCGCTTCTTCGCTCGCTCTCTTATACTATCGCTCGCCCCCACTCTCGCGCTTGCGCCTGCGCGTTATCGCCTGGCGCTGTACGCGCTCGCATCGTCGCGTTCGCTTTGCGCGCTGTGAGCACTCACGCTGCTTATTCATGTTACATACTTATGTTGCTGCATTTTACAATTTTAACATTTTCTATTCTAATGGTTTTCTTTTCTTTTCAGGTACTCATCGACTCTGACGGATGCTGCTTCTGGAGGTCTCCCGCTACAGTCATCGGTAAGTATATAATTTAAAATTTATTTACAGGTTCGCGGAATTCCCCCGCTTCACGCCTCTTTCTATATACATTATCTACATTAGTGATAATCAGTCTTTTCGATGTCACGGCGAAACTTAACGTACACCCGGTACAATTTTCAGGTTCGTATTTCGCGGACAAGTCGTTTCTTTGACCCTATTGGTCGTTACGGACGTGTTCTCCGATATCTTGCACTTTACTATGCCATAACAGGATTTACGGTACACCCGGTATGTTGCGCATGTTGATATTCGGTAGTTCCGCTCCTTTTATGCACTACCCGTATATAACGGTTGCGATTTTCGATATCTTAAAGTTCGTTATGTAGAAACGAGATTTTGTGTACACCCGGTATACCGTTTACGCTCACCTCCGAGTATTCCGCTCCTAAGGCGTTCTCGTTGGTTGTAACGGTTACGTTTTTCCATATGTTAACATTAGTTATGTAAAACCGAGATTTCGTGTACACCCGGTATATCTTTTTGGCCGAGACTTTGCTCCCGTATGTGTTTCCCGTCGTACTTGTACGTAACGGTCGCGTTTTTCAATCCCGCCGTTATTTATGTGTTAATCGTCAATTTCGCGGACCCCCTTTTTTATCCGGTTCTGGTCGCGTTTTGACTTGCCGCGTATTCTTCCCGCGTCTATTTTTCGATTTCGGATTTTCCGAAACTATTGAGGCTATACGCCTCTAACAAAATAAAGTCGTTTGGCTCCTGTAACGTCCGGCGCGCTATACTATAGCACTCCGGCCGTCTACCAAGCGTACGCGAGCACACAATATAGCAAACGA
>NW_017296297.1:19696-20929 GCF_001594075.2 Trachymyrmex cornetzi | reverse complement strand
GGGACAAGTCGTTTGGCTCCTTGCCCTGAGCCCAAAAAACAACTAACAAAAGAAATCTTATTCTATCATATTCTATTGGCTATATATGTATATGTTCTTATTTCTAACTTATTTTTTTTTGTGTTTTTTATCTTTTTTGATACTTAAATCTATCTTATCTTATTCGTCATATTTACATGTGCGCGGGGTCTTGTTTCCCGCGCCGTCTCCGCAGAGGCTGAATCCGGAGCTGCTGGCGGAGGCTCCCTCCGGCTGCAGAAGAAACCTGCGAATACGATGATAATGCAGAAAATGAGAGCACAAATGTGTCGAAAAAACGTAAACTTAGGTAGTGTCAATTTGTATTAATTAGTGTTAATTTTGATATGAATTATAATATTATCTTGTAAATATGTAATATTAAAAATTGGAGAATAAATTGAAACATGTTGCTTCCTCCTACCTGATTGTATTTTTCTACGTAAAATTCAATGGTGTAATCAGTTTTATAAGATTATATAAAAATTTCAATAAATTACAAACATATACAAAAAAATTGATTTTTGCGAAAGTCATTTTTTGTTTTTTTCGATTTTTGAGCGTGTTTTTAAATGGAGACTACTATTTTTTATCATTTACTAAAAAAGTATAAGTAAAAACGAAGAAATTAAGACCTAAATCAAGTCGGTGCGATGATTCCCTGAAGGACAAATTTCATTTTAAAAAAAATGTTTTTTTCCAAAAAAAGGGAATATCTCGGAAACCTATGAATTTTCTGAAAAAATTTGTGGATGTTTAGAAGACCAAAAGGTATATTTCCACCAAGTTTCGTCAAAATTAAATTTTTTTCATGGAAATAAAAAATAAAAAACAGAAAAACCAGTTTTTCGCATTTTTCTCGGATATTTTGAGGTTATGTGAAAAATTGATTTCTAGAAAAGTTGTAGATTTTGTGACGATCTATGTCACGTCCTGGGTCGCGCGAGTGCGGATGCCCCTCAGACGCGGCGTGGTCTCGTCCGACGAGGGCTCGGCGTGATTCTCGCCCCGAGCGGCAAGGGCGGTAATCACGGTTACCGGAGTAAAGGAGGGAGGTTGACTGTCACAAAATTATTACGTGGAAATGCTAATTTGCGAATTCAAAGACGTTTATTTGTTTGTTTTTTGTATTAAAAACCCTTGCGTGGAGCTAAATTGCCCGGTGACTGTTTCGACTTTCACGACCATCGGCACCGGTCTCGCGGGTAGAGGCGG
>NW_017296297.1:18162-18859 GCF_001594075.2 Trachymyrmex cornetzi | reverse complement strand
CTTTTCGTCGAGATATTGTTCGGCTATCCTTGAGAACGCCTGCTTCGGAGGATGACCCTCGAAGTTTTTGATATATGTAGCAGCGGTCCGATCAAGAGCCCACCCTATTGGTGTTGGAACCTCACGCACAACCACTATCCGGTTTTCGAATTCTACTTCTGAATTTAGCACTGACTCTATGACCGAAAAAGACTCTGATAACGAACCAAGTGTGGACTAAGCAAAACTAAGCGATTCTAAGCCGAACTAAGCCGTACTAAGCTGAACTAAGCCGAAACTAAGTCGAAACTAAGCGATTTTCCGTCTTTGATGTGCTCTTTTATATTGTTAGAAGTGGTGGTGCTGAACGGGAAAGGGGGTTGACCTATCAACAGTTACCGGAATCGTTTGAATTGTTCTAGAACTTTCGATCTAATAAGATTTTATTAGATTTTACTGTTTTAGGCTGGAGTCCCATGAGGTGTATTTACCGCGTATCGCGTAACCGCGTAACCAATCAGAAGCGATCCGCTGTTGTGGTTTCGCGTTTTACTGATTATTGATTGGTTACGCGGTTACGCGATACGCGGCAAATATGCTTCATGGGACTCCACCCTTAAAGGGCGAAATTGCCGAATCTAAATGTTGACAGGGCCCTCTTAGTCGCTCCGCCCCTCTGCTGCATACTGTGCGCGTTTATTCGCGTTATATTCCGCCG
>NW_017296297.1:16049-16803 GCF_001594075.2 Trachymyrmex cornetzi | reverse complement strand
AATACAATTGTGTTTTATTTACATCGGTAATGCCCCCATGGCAGCGTGTCGGTGGAACCTGATACGATATACCGCTTATCATCGTGCAGACTTAGAGCGATTTTTGTTTTCGATACCGTGTACACTTCGTGCAGTTTGGATCTTATGCACGACTGTCTGCGCATCATTTCGATTGCATCGTTCAAGCAGCATGTGAATCCTCAAACGTTATGGATTTTGCCACAACGCTGCTCTTGACACCCTTTGCCTTTTTCGCGTCTTTCTTTCCTTGTACATGTAAAGAGTACATTTTCGCTCTAAGCCCTACGAATTCGGTCATAATGGCGCCGTTGTTCTCATCTTTCATAAGGCCTGGAACTTTTTTATTCGCGAGCGGAATACTGTACGCGTTGTCAACTGCGTAATCACTCGTGTCGAATCTATTTATATCGCGTCGAATCTATTTCATCACATCATAGATATCGTCACATTCTACGTGATATATGAGGCTATCTGTGTCGGTATACATAATTTTACATTTTTCACGAAACACCGGTGCCATGTACTCGTGGTGAAATTCGTACAAACTTTTTTTCGATATATCGAGGATGCACATACCCACGTATATCGGTTTGTCGAACTTCACCTCGAGCTTACGCAGTTCTATCGCGACCAGGTTCTCTGAGAAGACGCTGCGACTGTGAAAATTTGGTTTGGCGATCATTGCCTCCGCACCGTATCTGCCTTCCCATTTTGTCAGTAATTTTACGTCGAC
>NW_017296297.1:13243-14750 GCF_001594075.2 Trachymyrmex cornetzi | reverse complement strand
TAAACGGTTTCTCGCACACGTGACAGTGTGAGGCGCTGTTAAATTTTTCCCAGTCGTCGCGCGTGAAATCTGCCATGGGAACATTGGCTGAAATTATCGTCTGTGCACTATGCGCTAACTGTCTAAGTTCTTCCGCGAACCATGCTATATAGTCTTTGTCGCGGCGGAAACGATAGCCCGACAGTGAACTGTCGTAGGAACATTGCACGTAATACCCGATACTGAAGACGTCGTGATGTTGGTATGTGTGCGTAGCGGATTGTGAACCGCTATCCGTTTTCTCCAACGCACACTCAAGATCGGCGTAGACTACGAACGGGACGCGTTCTTTCCTGCAGTGGTTGCGAAAGCTCAGTCATTTGTCGTCCTCGCTCGGCAGCCTTATCGCACAATCGTTAATTTTTTCACAATCCTCGCTATGGGTCTCCAGTTTTGCGCTCGTGCTAAAGTAGTGGAGGCATCTGGAAACAATTATTATTATTATTATTATATTATTATATTATTATATTATTATTATTATATTATTATATTATTATATTATATTATTATCAATATTATTACATACCTATCGCAGAAATATTTCCTGTGTCCTTTTCTGTTAATTTGGGAACTGACAAGGCGGGATAGTTCTTTAATGAGCGCAAAGTGTCCCACGCTATCATCCTCCACGTACAAAAGGTTTACGTGCTTGCTCCTCTTTCAGTCTGCGAGTCGTATGGGCACAAACCCCTTCTCGATGGCGTAGACGTTGATGGAAATGTCGTTTAGTGCTTCAAATTTCCTAATCTGGTTCAGTGTCATCGGAAATTCGATGCCCGCGAGATTTAGAACTGTGGAATAGTGCGGATATGATGACTCTCGCTCCACATGTTTTTGAGCTGGATGCAGAGCGGCAACCACCGACCACGCAAAACACGCATTGTCTGTGGATTGCACGTTGATCACCGCTCTCTTTAGCATAATTTCTCGCGGGAGTTTGATGTGACATCCCGCGCGCAGAGGATTGTGCTTATTCGCGTTCACCGCCAAATTTAGTATACGCGACAGTGCCCATCCGCTGTCGCGTTCTTGAAATTCTTCGAGTGATGTTAGGATAGGCTCGACGACGCACGTCACGTACCACTCGCGCAAATCAGAGTATCGGTATAGTTCATAGTTCCGAGTGGTGATACTCTTGTTCGCGCGTTTATCACCAGCCACGAACTCACCATTGAAAATAGTGTTTATTTTTATAGTCATATCTCTGCATGATACACTGTACACGCTCGATCACAATTTTACTCGCGTCTTCGAGAAATCGCCGAGGCTCGATGTGATTGGAGTTTATTACCGCGGCTGTTAGAATACGGCTTTCGAACGCCGTTTCGATCTCGCGCCATCGAAGTCCATGTCCTGCACCTATGTGCACGAATAGTCCGCGCACCGAACCCTTCAAGCTTTCAAGCCGCGCGATACATGCGATCACTGATTGTCTATTACCAATCGATAATCGCGGGCGTTTGATACG
>NW_017296297.1:11423-12828 GCF_001594075.2 Trachymyrmex cornetzi | reverse complement strand
ACGCTGCAATTTGCGGTGTATGATTACATTAATGTCATCACCGAATGCGTCTTTTATTGTAAGGGTTACACATTTGCACGTGTTAAAATGATGACGTCATCCCCAAATATGTCCTTGAAAAAATTTCTTATATTACGCTGACAAAGCAGTTTACCTCCTATGATGTCACCCTCCTCCACTCCTGTGACACTATTTGTTTTGTGGTTTATGCCTCCATCACTTGTTGAATGTAATGTATTATAATAAATTGTGAAATGATTACCTGTGAAAAAGATTCTGAAATAGTCTCCCTCACTTTTTATATTTCCTGCAAAAATGTAAAATATATTATATATAATATATATTAAATTATATATTTCCGTGCAGATATGACTCATTTGATTTCATATAAAATCGTTTTAACGCTCAACATTACAACATGATAAATGGACATATGAAGTGATATTCTTCAGTCCAAATATTAAATAAGTGTTTGTCCATTCAATAATATTAGATATCGTTACGTTGTTAGAAATGAAAATAAAAAAGATCAAGAACTAAATATGATAATATTGTTACTAGTTTTTTTAATACTTTTCATAAATATAATCTTGAACTTTACATTAACATGCTTATAGAAAATGGTTATCATTGACAGATGATTTTCAAACAAATAGATTGCAGATTTTTCAATGAAAAATTAAATCATTCTATGATAAAATGGATTAGTAAAGTTTATACTGTTGGTTATAGATGCTCAAACACATTAAATAATCGCATTAAATAGTTTCAGTCTTAACAACGTAACGAAATCTAATATTATATGAACTACACCTTACCGTTGACTCACTAATGTATTTTCAAGCGTTAATTAAAACAATTTTATATTAGCGTTTAAATTATATGTTGAAAACTAGTATACTTGTATAATGATAATAAACTATTTTGATAATTCTAACCTGAAAATTGCTCTAATATTAACTATTTACTATCTGTGATTTTATTATTTTGCAAAACAAAGCTTGACATTACTGATTACATTTTAATGCGTATAATAAAAGTAATTACCTGATTGAAGTGACGGTCACAGAAATCACAAGCAATCGGTAACTCACGAAAACACACGTAACGCGCGGATGGGAACACATACGCGATGCGCGGCATCGAGGAAGCACAAGCCGCGAACCGCGGAACGTCATGACCGCAACAACATTGTACAAACCACGCGGCAGCGGCAAGTCCATAACGTGACAATTATAATTGTATATGCAATAAAAGTAATTCTCTCTTCTCCCCGCGACGTTATCCTCGCACACACCCCTGAAGTCATCCCTCCCCCGTGACATTACCTCCTAGATGTCACCTCCTCATCATGTGACGTCATCCCCTGTGACACCATTCCCTCCCGCCCCTGTGACGTCATCCC
>NW_017296297.1:9598-10195 GCF_001594075.2 Trachymyrmex cornetzi | reverse complement strand
GGTTCAGTGATGGTATGGGGATGTATTTCGATGACGAGACGAACTGAATTAGTAATTTTGCCACCTCCAGCAATGACGGTTATTCGCTACGTGAATAATGTTCTCCGGCCTCAAGTTTTGCCACTGCAGCATCTGTTACGTCGAAATTTTATATTCATGCAGGACAATGCTCGGCCCCATACGGCAAATGTAACGCAGCGGTTTTTTGAGCGACATGGCATCACATTGCTCCATCATCCTGCTAATAGCCCGGATTTGAATCCGATTGAACATTTGGGACGAGATGGAACGACGATTAAGACGCGAAGAACAGCCACGAAATTTGTATAAGCTGCGAGAAGCGCTTAGACAGATTTGGAACGAAATTCCAGTAGCCTTCATCCAGAGATGTGTAAACATGCGACAACGATTGCAAGCGGTCATCAATCAGAGAGGAGGAAACACACAATATTAAATACACCCTCATACACGTAAATGCTCATCTCATCACCTTACACACACACACACGCGCGCGTGCGCGCACACACACACGATGTGCAAATTCCGACCGACAACCTCCACGTGGTGCACAATGGGTTACGCTAATGTCGGCGGTAA
>NW_017296297.1:7601-9059 GCF_001594075.2 Trachymyrmex cornetzi | reverse complement strand
TTATAGATTTCGAAAGTAGAGATTTCAACCTTTAAAATCCTTTTTTAATTTTTTGTCTGCGATGATTTTTCATTGAATTATGGTGTTCTGAATATTGCTAAATTTTTAGCGTGTTTGAAAGTGTTCCCTAGATTTTGTTGAGTAGTGTATATTAATGTTATTCGTAATATTTATATGACATTAGTAATAGTCAATTATCAATATTATTATTATTACTTAAAAAATGCAATTTTATATAAAAAAAAATTCAATATAGATTAAATAATCGTTTCAATTTTTTTTTAACTATAAAATGCAAATTTTAAACATTTGATGAAAATGTGTATTCAAATTTCAACTAAGTTCTACCAAAAAAATTCCGTCTATAACAGTACTCCAAGAATATCATTTAGAGTGTGTTATTTAATACTAATTGCGATATTTTATTTTCTTTTACTGCAAATTACCAATTTTTAAAATTTTAAAACAATATATGTTACAGATAACAATACAAATGTTCTACCAAACGAATTCTGTGCGTATATTCGAAACTTCACGTTTGAAAAACATTATAATTCTTTTTAGTCTTAAAATAAACTTTATAAACTGCTCTTTTTTTTCTCTAATGTCTTTATTATTTCTTTATTATGTCTTTATTTTTTCAATTTTTTGATACATGTATTCGGGGATATAATGTTTCAATTTTTATTTGGCAATTATGCGAGAACTCTTATATTCGTGTATATTACAAATCAATCCCGGACCACGCACACAAAATGAGTCTCTTACTGTATTTTTTAAATAAGTTTCAAATTTTCTTCAGCCATAGGTACTTATGCCCTTCTTCTTGATTCTAGCCTTTCAGAAAATTTATACAAATTGTAGTTGAAGAACTAACGCAGAAAAATAAACAAAAAAGTTTATATAAAATTGTAAAATAGTAAAATTGAAAGTTTGGGAAATAAGGAACCCACTCTTTGCCAGGAACGTGGACAGGAGTCAAGCGTTAGAACTATTTCACATATTTTCACTCATTTAAATATGTTACGAATCAAAATCGCTCAACAAAACACAACTGCACATGCAATCTTAATAAATAACAGGTGTGTTACATATTTTTTATAAACATTCTTGAATAATAAATCAATATTCATGTCCATATTACTGCTCGACGGAAACCGCGGAAAGGTGGTGGTTTCCATCTGGAGAAAATGTAAAAAATTGTCTAATAAGTCACGTATGAATCATAACTATTTGATAATTTTTTACATTTCCAAAGAAATGAAGGAAAGGAAAGAAATAAAGCATGTGTTTAAGTAGAGCAACTTAAAAGCATTAAAGCGTTAAACAAAACTTGCACAATTAATTAAAATGCTACGTACAAAAAATTCAAAGTAATATTGATCACGAACAAGCGACCGAAATGTTAGTATGGCATATTATACATTTTTAATTCAAAACGCTAATTAATAAAATTTA
>NW_017296297.1:6291-7345 GCF_001594075.2 Trachymyrmex cornetzi | reverse complement strand
ATTAGTCTAGACGACGTTGTTTCGCGTCATTCACTCTCAGTTCAGTCCTCGAATGCAACCTCACGCGATACAGTATTCACGTTTCGACACAGAATGTGTTCTACCCGAAAATTTCTCCAATAAATATTACATGTGGCTTCTCAGTAAAAATACGTAAATTCTATAATACAATTAATATTTTTCATTAATACAAATTACATCATCCTCTAATTTAATGCCACGTTTCATAATGTAGCAAAAATATCACTACTCGTTTGATTGACATATTAATCATATTTAGTTTAAATTGGAATAAAGTTTGTAATAGGTCTTATACCGCCATTGTAAGTAGCGAAATATGCAAAAGGCATTCAGTTACCAGGGATTTGAATCTGTATCTTTTCTATGACGGATATGTAGGAGTTGTTGGGATTCGTAATAGTCATCGGAAGCTCTAGGAAAGATGAAATAGTGGAGATCACCAATGTGTAAAAGTCGGATTCGTCGACTGAATAGGCAGATTGCTTCGAGTGATGTCATAATCGTTAGATTCAGATTCAGTTAAGTCACCGAAGGCGAATATATCGGTTCTGTATGATTGACTACAATATGATCGGATAATATTTAGATATTGTAGTCGAATTGAAGAACAATATTGTCCAGAGCTCTGACCTCCCCCCTGAACTGAGGTCTATGTAAGGTTCTCGTGCCGTCCAGATTCTATGTAGCTTCTTTCAATGGGACCATTATTATCGAGTAGTTGTATCTGTCCTTGTTTATCTATCTTAACCAATACGTAGATTTCCGTGACATCGCTGCTTTCTGTCGGCAAAACCATAAATTGAGTCTGCGTGGCTGCTTTTGTTTCGTCCAATTTTTTCACGTCTTCAGTTGGGGATTTCTCATCTTTATCTTGTGTTACGTCCGGGAGGACTCCACGATTTCCTCGTTTCGAGATTGCTTAATAGGGTGATCATTGAGACAGGATGTAAGAGAAAATGCGAGAGTTAACGGTCACCGATCGGCGAGCGTGACAATATGTAGAAAATATGTCGTTGAAAGCCTTCCCAACGAT
>NW_017296297.1:0-5562 GCF_001594075.2 Trachymyrmex cornetzi | reverse complement strand
AGTTCATTTCGCTAAGATAAGAGTTTGTTCAGTGCATAACAGAAGATCTTCCTCATTACATCAAGTAAGAGTTGTCTGCGAGCTACTCGAAGTCCAGGACACTAACTAGAAAACCAAAGCCTACTGCAACAGTAAATCTTTTCTTCCATATTCTTCTATTTAGTCGCGAATCTGTAATAACGTAATTCACAACATAATGCCACGAAGGGGAAACAATCGCTCGTTTAGAGGTTGGCTTAGAGGTTGATATCCCTGTATTCATCCCGAATTCCGCCTATCCATATCTAGTTCCGATGGAGTTCTTCTTCAATCTTTTTCCTCCGTCCTCCGCTACTATACGCGAATTATAATGTAATAAAAAACTCAGTCAGCACTGCTCACTTAACTATGTTAATAATTTTCATCTCTCTCATTCTCTTATTTTAAAACCCTGAGACCTCGTAGTCGTTAACCTTGCCTTTTCAGAGATCGCACGTGGTCCAGTCCCGAGTTAAAAGGATTAGATTCCTTGATTCCAAATTTGGACCAACGACCGCACCGTTCGTAGGAAACAGGTGTTAAAGCGTCCTTACGGGACGTTGACCCATATTCCGAAGCGAGCATAAAAGGGGTGCGTTCGACTTGCGGCACTCGCCTCCGTGCGGGTACCTGCGAGAAAAGAGTCTGACCGTCCTTCCAAGTACCCTCACCGTTCCCGCTCCTTTCATTCTCCGAGAGGATCACAAACAATCAAAAATTTTCCAAGGATTTGGACGTAACACTTGTTCTTCCTGAGGAGCAACCAGGACAAGCTGAAGGTCCGTTTTTGCCTTCTTCTCTGATTCTAGCGAGGCTAATGTAGTGATATCAATCATATTTACATGACATTTACGTTCGACGTAGGGACGGTGGTCAACAGATTTTTCTACGCTTTATGCGAGGCCTGAGATTCTTTGAGGGAAGACTTGAAAATTGTGGGAGCCGTTTGTTTCGACTGAGCGACCGTCTTGGCGCTCGGCGAATTGATATTGGTGATAGCGACGACCTTCTGGCGACTGCTTTGTTTGAGCGCTTTGCACCGTTGACACAGTCGGCTCTTGCATTTTCTGGACGACGATCTTCTGAGTTTGAACCTGCTGCTGCCAGTTTGAGGAATAACGACATTTCGTACGATTGACGACATGACGATTTTGCCCTTTGGCTGCACTTACAGCACCACTGTTATCCTTTGGTGCGTATTGCTTGGTGAAACGACGCCTTGAATTACTTGATATTTACAATGTTGGTATAAAAAGTGCCCAGTAAGAAATGACTAATTGAATTGGTATCTAATTGACATGACGAAGTCAATTTAATATCAATTACATATCTAATTGTCGGTCATTTCTCGCTGGGTTAGAACCTTCGTTCCAACTTGTAAGATTCGCGAACATACACAAAACTGCATCAAATGTATTTCATTCTCAAAACCATCGGGCAAAATAGAAGGTTTTGTCCACAGTATTCCGAAAGGAAAGGAACCTTTCGCAGTTGTGCATGTAGATCACTTTGGTCCAGTTGAGCGGGGAAACATTGCAAAGAAATACGTACTAGTCATAGTAGATGCGTTTATCAAGCATGTAAAGTTTTACACGGTCAAAACAACGACTATTTGGGAAACCATTAGATGCCTTAAAGATGGGTGGCACCCAGTTGGACACGGCTCAATTGGATACGAGCCACTCACAGCGCTTGAGACTACAAAGCTCCTAAGCACCGGTCGCTGTGATTGGTGGTGTCCAATCGAGACGTGGTCAATCGGGATCACCCCCTTAAAGATTACTGTCATGTATTTAGTCGACCTAGGGTCTTAATTTCCGATCGAGGCACTAGTTTCACTGCTAAAGAGTTTGACGAATTTCTATCCGAAATGAATGTCAAACATATAAAGGTCGCTACCGCTTCTCTCCAAGCGAACGGGCAAGTGGAGCGCTACAACCGAGTTTTAGCTCCCGCACTAGGTAAGTTGTATAATGGTAAAGATTGGCATAAGTTATCCGAAATCGAGTTCGCGATCAAAAATACAGTGAATAGAGCAACAGGAAAAAACCCCCAGCGAATTGTTATACGGGGTAAGGCAGCGAGGTTGTGCAGTAGACGCACTGAAAGAATTTATTATAGATCATACAAGTGTAAGAACTAAAGATATAGGCGAGCTTAGAGAAGAGGCCATGGAAAGGATAGAGAAAACAAGATTAAGCATTGAAAACTACGTAAATAGCAAACGGAAAACTGCTCACGAATATAAGGAAGGAGACCTCGTCGCGATAAGAAATTTTGAGAACACCGGAGGAAAATTAATAGTCATATCGAGGTCCGTATCGAGTTATGAAACGATTAAGGAACGACAGGCATATGGTAGAAGATGTCGAAGGATGTCAGATATCGCAGAGGCCATATAAAGGCACTTGGCAGGCCGCGAACATGAAACCGTGGCGAAAAAATCCTAGAGTTAAGGAACAAGACGATATTGTAAATTTTGATCTAGAGGAAGAGTCAGGAGAAGATTTTAGCGAACCGTAATTTTAATACAATATTCAAAACGCTCGTGTGTTATAAATTAACAATATATCAATCAAGGCTTATCAACGAGCTAATAATTGTCTAATAAGTTTATTTTACTATCATCACATAAGCCTTGATTGATATATTCGTAATTTTAATGTTAACCCGACACCGGTTTGAGTTTCGTTAATTTTAAGTTGCATTAGTTTTAAGTTGCATCAATTCTAAGTTGTGTTAAATTGCACTAGTAATAAGTTTTAAAAATTTATTTTGTATTGTAACAAGTGTGGATTAAATACCCGTACCAAAGTGTTATGTTAAAGTTGAAAAAGAAGAGAGTTTATGATTTTGGGTCGCGATACGAACTTAACCGACGATTCATGACCGAGGACAGCCCAGTGGTCAGGCTGGCCGAAACTGTAGTCAGTTACGGGCGATAGAAAGTAAGACGCGACACGAGCAGGGACGCGACATCCCTGATGAACTGATTACTACGTGCGTCGCGGGCCAATAAGGAATGAGCAAGGAGAGCGAGAGGAGGGGGAGAATTCGGCAACGGATCGAGGAAAACCCACGCGCTCTCTGTACGTGCGTGAAAAATAAAGACGTTCTTTCGAGCATAACTTTACGGACTTATAATCATCCTTCCTTCCTTAAGCCACCGTTACTACAGGCTTAGTAAACTTCCTTTATACTTCTACAATTTTACTTATACTGTCAAATGCAATCATGCCGAAGCACAAACAATACAGTTTTAAATATCGGCAAAGAATTTCACAGTATACAGTACAAGAGACAGAAAACAATCTACAATATCATAAAAATGGCATATTTGGTCGAAAATTGCAATAGCTTTCTTGAAGTAAACGACGATAAAACCGATTCTATCTCAGAAATCACATCAGATGAAATGATTCAAGAGGTCGCACATGAGGAAATCCACGAAATTACACAGGAAGCAATGTTCGGTGATATATATTTATCACCTGACGAATATGACAATAATTCTTCATTGGAATCAGACAATGAAGAAAAAGAATCTTCATTTTCTTCATCATCGAAATCAGACAATGAATATAATGGTATAAATATTGATCGATTGCAAAAGAATCTCATAAAGTGGATCCACGATAATAAGATCTGTAAATCTACCATAACCAATCTATTAAAAGTTTTGAAAACAGAAAAGGCTATGCAATCGTTTCCACCAGATGCCCGAACACTGTTAAAAATCTCAACGAAGGCAAATGTTATTCCAATGGAACATGGTCTTTATGCTCATTTTGGTATTGCTCAAGGTTTACATTATTATATTATAGAAACAAGTAATACAGGTTCCATTTTAACTTTTACGACGAAATATCTCGAAATGTACAAAAGATACGGAAAGATATTTTTTTAAACAAAAGTTGTAGGATTCGAAGGGGGACGGGTATCATTGGTTTGATCTTGGGTGACTTCGCCAAGGTCAGGTCAGGTCACGTCAATTTTTTAAATAGAACATCCTATTTTTTATTTCAGAATCTAAGAGCTGGTGTTAAGAATTTATCAAACAGCTTTTTACACTATAATAAAGTTCATTTTTATTAAGTACTTTTTGTGTTCTGAAACTTGAAAGTTACAGTGCCACTAACATTAGCATTAGGTGTTTGACCGACGGCTAAAATCTCTTGAATATTGTTCAGTATCATGACCTGAATAATATTTATCAAGATCAAGACCAACGCAGGTTGTAAAAATGAATTTTTACAAAAATGAAAATAAAAAGAATGTAACGTCCGGTGCGCATACAATATAGCGCCCTGTCCGTTTACCAAGCGAGCGCGAGCACGGAATATAGCGAACGATACAATACGTGCCTACTACAATCACGTTCAGCTATAGGCCAAGCCACCGAAACCGTCGCGATTGAACGCCGCGCATATTGCGCTTGCGCCAAAGTATAAAACGCTAAAAACATTTCAAGAATGCACTCAACAAAACATCGATATCACGGGATAAAAAATAATTAAGACAACAACCGACTTCGACGTAGCTGCAGAAAAACCCGCAGACTCATGGAAAATTAATAAAAGTGCATAACACCAATGCAATGCATTACCGTGCAATCCCGAATGCACCAACCGGTCACAAAAGACCCCTGAATACGAACAAAATCATCGCGGATAAAACCAAAGAGCACACAATCGAGAAAAAGCCTTAAATAAACATCAAATTCCACGCGCACAAAGAATAGAAGGATCCGGACCGAAACAAGAAACTTATGAGGAAAAAACGCGTAAGAAACAAACGCAAGCCCTGCCGCAACGGGCTGCGGTGCACGATAGCCAAACGCGGCAATACAAATCTCGCGACCCCCGCAGTAGGATAAAACGCGCGATCTAATTAAAACCCTATTATCATTAGAATAAATCATAAATTACACAATCGGCACGTAATAGTGATTTCGCAACAGCACGTGGACGAAAAACATCCCCTTACCGCGAGGGATCATGAAACGAATAGTATATAAAGCAGAGCGTTCCAAGACATGCGTCCTTACTTATTCCCAAACTCTTAACGGTAAGCACTCTTAGCGCTTTAAGTAGCACTCTGGATCTTTCCGCACTTCCTACCTAAATTCCGGCCCCGACCGTGCGCCACCCACGGCGTCTGACGGGCCATCTCCTCACCTGGTTTCGACAGCGCTGTCCATAGCGACGCCGAAACTAACTTCCAGCGGAACTCTAAACGAGCGCCTTCTACGACGTCGAGGCCTCCTACCCTCTCTTTCCAACCACCGTACTCACAAACGTTCTTTCTGGGCACAGATGCCACAAAAGAAACATCCGCGTGGTAAACGGGGAGGCTGGCGAGTACATTTAAAGATACTCCAGCGAGAGCTCCTCGCCGGAGGAGATTTTAATCCTACCGAACACTGGAAGGGGGACCCAGGGGGTCCAGAGAAGGTCGCCGTCGTCGCGTCAGCCCCTCGGATTCCGAAATTCTTGCAGACAAGACTGACTCTCGGGAGCTCGCAGTCGCCGCGCCCCCGCCATC
>NW_017296296.1:31003-31871 GCF_001594075.2 Trachymyrmex cornetzi | reverse complement strand
CTCTCGAGTGCCTTTTTCCCTTCTATGTATTTTGAAAATAACTTGGTAGATAGTTTCAAATCCAACTATATACTTCCATCGTGAATCATGAATAATCAGGTATCATCAAAATTAGAATTTCACGTCGAAAATATTCACGATCAACAAAGTCAAAGATTCTCAACTTCGTCAGCTAACAACTATTTCTCCGCTCGCCATAGTTTGAATCTTTTGCCTACTTTATACGGTAAAAATATTCCAGTTCACCTATTCATATGTTGGAACTGGTAGGACCGGAAGAAAGGTTATTTTATTTTGCAGCAATTCTCCAACCTAAAGTAACAGGTGATACTGCATTAATTAGATCCGTGTATACTGTTACGTCCAAGCCCTTGGAAATACGTTTAAACGGGAGAGACAAGGATGGAGTTGTAGAGGATATGGAAGGACGTTTAGATTTTATCTCGCAGGTATACGCGCAGTAGCGAACACCTGCGAGTCGGACGAACTTCCTATCGCTCCAGAATATGGGTCAACGTCCTGAAGGGACGCTATAACGCCTGTTTCCTTGAGCAGTGCGTACGTCGGTCCAATTTTTGTCAAAGAAATAAATCTTTATAACTCGGGAGTGAACCAGGTGGGATCCTTGGGAAATGGCAAGAGCACGAGGTCTTTTGAATTTAAAAATTAACTGAAGGAAATCATTTTAAATAGAATTTCGTTTTATTACTAAAGTAAATTACAAAAAAAATGTGATAGTTATATATTGAGTTTATATGAACCTTTATAATTAAAGTTAAACATGATCATAAATTTTATAATCGAATTAAAGTACATATAATTGTCGAGTTGCATAAATTTTATAATTAAACTGAAACATAAGTTTTGA
>NW_017296296.1:28722-29637 GCF_001594075.2 Trachymyrmex cornetzi | reverse complement strand
CATCATTAACAGTGTTATTCGATCTTTTTCAGAAAGCTCCGCCATTCTTAATTATAGCAAAGAAGAATTAATCAGGTAAGTGATAGGAAATTGATCTAATAATCAAGTAGAGAAAAAAACTAATTATTAAGTGTTGATCCAACTATTGATTTGTTTATTTCAAACAGCACTAGCAAAAAGCTCGTTGAGCAACTGAAAATTTAATAGATCAATTAATAATATTTAGGAAAAATTTCTGGATTATTGGAAACAAAAGTGAAGATGTTTGAGAAAATCAATTGAAGCGCAATGGCTTCTTTTGTTTTAAAAAAAATTTTTGGGGCTGTTTGTTTTCGTCCACGAAGTAACTGCTGCTCGCTAAGAAGAAGACAGCACTGCATCAAAGATTAAAATCAGTGATCCATATTGTTTGCTCCAGAACTCCTACATTGGTGCCTGCGAGAGTGAGAGAATAAAGATCTGCCCCGCCAACGCTTTCGGGCAGATTCCCGCTAACGCCTTCGGACATCACGCATTCGAGCAACTTCTCGCGATCACCTTCGGGCAATTTTCCGCCGTAGCCTACTAGCATAACCGCTTGAAGCCGTACAACTTTGCTATTGGACATTTTTCCAAAATGCATTCTTGCTGAAAATATTAAGGGGATCTGACACTTTTTGATTAATGTATTTTCTTTAAACCAATTAATTGGTCTCGTTATTCCGCGCACAAAAGTATTAAGGTTATGATTACTGAAAACTAAATAATATTTTACAAGACATTTTATATTTTGTGTCAAAAAATTGTTAACTTCAAACCTTTATAACTCAAAAAGTATTTAATGAAAAAATGTTTTATTATAGTGTTTTGGAAAGCTCTCGAGATAAGCTATAAAAATATGCAATAAAATGTAGGGGGTTCCATTTAAAAAAATAA
>NW_017296296.1:25213-28677 GCF_001594075.2 Trachymyrmex cornetzi | reverse complement strand
ATCTTACTCCTCGCTTGAAACCATACAACTTTGTTATTGGACATTTTCTCCAAAATGCATTCTAACTGAAGATATTAGGGGGGTCCGATACTTTTCTATGACCGTGTATATTTGTAATTGAATTACGTTAAAGATTAGGTTTACATAAATTACATAAAAATATAATTGTTGAGTTTACATAAATTTCGTAAATTAAGTTAAAAATAATCATTAGAATTACATACATCGAAGAAAAACTTGACAAGTCGACATGGTTACCCAAGCAGCAAAGCAGGGCATCTTTACCAAATCAAAGTCAGATCGCCCTAATTAAGTGAAAAATTACCAATTTTCGACATAAAAAACGTCTTAGAAGTCAAATATTGTTTGAAGTCTTGTGTACAGGTCGAAAATTACGAAATTTGAACCTGTGAAATGCCTTCAAAGTTCAATGACTTCAAAGTTATACATTAGCTTATAAATGACTAAATTTTGATCAAAGCTATGCCTTTAAAGTCGATTTAACTTATAAGTCAAAATTAGAGTCCCGTTTGAAGGAAATGTGACCTGATTGTATTACCTAATTTCAACCTCATATGCGATATGACTTAATTGGTTAAAATTACCTAATTTTTGCTGTATATAAATCGTTTGTGTTTAACTTGATGAATCTGGAATATTTAAGGCGCGAAATAAACCTTGTGGTCGCTGGAAATTAACTACAAAGTTGAGATTATCACGGAAAATGACTAATAAGGAAAATTGATCTAAGATTAGGTCGAAATGCCCAGCAAAATTATCTTGAAAGTTAATGATTGGTCTTGGACATTATTGAAAGTCGCCATATCCTGTTTGTTGCACAATCGCGTCAGTTATTTTCTCGATATTGGTTATGAAGAAGTAAAAAATCGCTTGTTCAAGCAAGACGCGTTTTTCTCTCTGTGCTGGGTGTTGTCATCTCTAAAAGGTTAAAAGCGTAATCTCGTCATAATTATAAACTAGTAGGCTAAGTTAATTTCTCTGACTGAGAACAGCTAGCAATTAAAGGTAGAAGAAGTTCGTCACATTTTTTGAGAAAATCAGAATGCCGAGAATGAAATATAAACCATATCGTTTAACGACAAGTTATTACCGGAATTTTAAGAAAAATTTTGAAAAAGAGGGTAGTAAAAATACCAAAATATATGCTCATACCAGTCGAGATGTTATCAATACAAGTGCTACAGAACAAATAATTACGGAACCTCAAGATGTGGACGTCTACGTAAATGGTACACATAAATTTGAATATCCGTCAACTTGTGAAGAATTTGAAATTCTGAATCTCATTCAAACAAGATGAGTTTGATAAAAGCGAAGAAAAAATAATAGAAGACAAACTGACATTGTTAACCAAACTTCATCATTGGGCGATCTCACATAAATTAACATTGGCTTCAGTTACTGATTTATTAAAAATATTAAGAAGTCATGGTATGTTGGAATTGCCAAAAAAAAGACGGTAGAACACTTTTAAAAACTCCCAATATAACAGAAATTACAGAGATGGGTAGAGGCAAATTTTGGTACAATGGAATTAGAAGCAATTTACTATCAGTACTTTCAAACCGCTGTGATATTCAACCAAGAACAATTAAATTACTTTTTAATATCGATGGAATGTCACCGTTCAACAGTTCATTATATCAATTTTGGCCTATTTCATTTATCGTTGAAGAAATGCCTGAGCTGCAACCAATGATTGTAGCGATTTATTACGGCGAAAACAAATCTCCACTTCAGTTATATTTGAAACAATTTGTACATGAATTGAACGAAATTCTTAAAGATGGATTATTCATAAATGCACAGAAAGTAACTGTCAGCGTAAAATGTTTTGTTTGTGATACACAAGCTAGGAATTACATTAAAGGTAATTTATTATAAGTAATGTTTGATGTGTGTGATATATTGAGATGCGTTTCATAAACCGAAATGTTTAATTTATTTGATGTGACAATATAGGAACTCCTGCTTGTAACGCTGAATATGGAAGTTGTATTAAATGTACAGTTGTCGGTAAATGGGACACGAAGGGAAGACACATGAGCTACCCAAGATTTGATTGTCCTCGAAGAACTGATGAAAGCTTTCGCAATAAAACGAACGAAGATCATCATAAAGAAAACACGCCATTGACAGATTTGCCAATTGATATGGTGGAAGACTTTGTAGTTGCAGATTCTCTTCATCTATTCGATTTAGGCATGCATTAAATTTTTAACAGTCATACTTCAATTTCATGTTTCATGACATAAATAAATAATTTTGTGCAGGTATCATGCGTAGGTGTTTATATGGGTGGCGCGAAGGAAGTTATAATTTTCGTACGAAGTTGTCGAATATTCAAGCTGATGAAATGTCACAGATGTTAAAATCCTGTAATGATACGAAACCAATGGATTTCCAACGATCTATACGTACTCTGAAACATCTTAAATTTTGGAAAGGTTCGGAATACCGAGTTTTTTTTGTTATACTTTGGTCCCGTAATCTTAAAAGATTTTTTGTCATCAGAAGTTTATGAGCATTTTCTATATCTTAGTACTTCAATTACAATACTTTCATGCAAATATTATTCTCAGTACTTAGATATTGCTCAAATTTTATTAAATTCTTATCTCGAGCAATTTATAGACATTTACGGAATTGTTTCAATAAGCAGCAATGTTCATAACATTTGTCATGTCGTAGATGATGTTAGAAAGTTTGGTCCTCTATCTGAAATTAGTTCGTATCCATTCGAGAATCATCTTGGATACATAAAATCGTTGATTCGTAGTGGCAATTTGCCACTAAGTCAACTAAGCCGAAGAATTCTTGAATTATTCTCATTAAATCGTTCAAACAATACAAAAAATTCTTGTATATATGTCGAAAATGAAATTATTGATCATATTCATGAAATACCAATGTGTAGAAATGCTTATAAGAGACTACATTTAACGAATGATTTTGTTTTGAGTAATGATAATAAAAATAAATACTTCATGACAAAAAATGGACAGATTGTATCTATGATAAATGCAACTTATATTGAAGATGAAATCCATGTCTATGGTGCTAATCTTAAAAACAAGTATAATTTTTTTGTAAAACCTTTTGCATCATCTCGACTAAATATTTTTGCTTCAAAAGGAATAATCCATAAGAATTCAGGACGTACAAAATATATATGCGATTTCGGTGATCCAATCCTATATTCATTAAGCGACATAAAATGTAAATTATTTTGTCTTCCGTATCACAATGAATTTATTTTCATCTCATTATTACATACACTAGATATTGAACTTAAATTGTAGTGACTATTTCAATATCACAGTACAAGTATTTTATACATATGTGATGTATATTGATGATACAGTAATGTATATTAAAAAATTATAATTACATATTAAATAATGTTATTTGTCACGTCCTTGGGCGCGTGTGTGCGAATGCCC
>NW_017296296.1:24735-24985 GCF_001594075.2 Trachymyrmex cornetzi | reverse complement strand
GAGGGGCTTCCTAGAACGGATTTCAAGGAATGAGAGTTAAGAGGAATGCCTCGGCGGCCCTGAGAGGGGCTTCCTAGGCCTAGTTACAGGTGACTGTCGCCCCGGAGGATAGGGAGCTTGGCGCGGTTTTCATGCGCCACAACGCGCGAGGCTTCCCACTCCAGATTCACTAGATTGCAACAGTAATTGGACGGCACAGACGTTACAGGCGCTCCGAATCGCGTTAATTACGCCCGAGAGAAAACGAGAG
>NW_017296296.1:24022-24539 GCF_001594075.2 Trachymyrmex cornetzi | reverse complement strand
CTTTTCGTCGAGATATTGTTCGGCTATCCTTGAGAACGCCTGCTTCGGAGGATGACCCTCGAAGTTTTTGATATATGTAGCAGCGGTCCGATCGAGAGCCCACCCTATTGGTGTTGGAACCTCACGCACGACCACTATCCGGTTTTCGAATTCTACTTCTGAATTTAGCACCGACTCTATGGCCGAAAAAGACTCTGATAACGAACCAAGTGTGGACTAAGCAAAACTAAGCGAGAGATTCTAAGCCGAACTAAGCCGTACTAAGCAGAAACTATAATAATCGGTACTAAGTCGAAAACTAAGCCGAAACTAAGTCGAAACTAAGTAAGTTTTCGTCTTTGGTGTGCTCTTTTATATTGTTAGAAGTGGTGGTGCTGAGCGGGAAAGGGGGTTGACCTGTCAACAGTTACCGGAATCATTTGAATTGTTCTAGAACTTTCGATTTAATAAGATTTTATTAGATTTTACTGTTTAAAAGGGCGAAATTGCCGAATCTAAATGTTGACAGGGCCCTCTT
>NW_017296296.1:22429-23675 GCF_001594075.2 Trachymyrmex cornetzi | reverse complement strand
CGCGCTAACCGCGTGATCACGGTTCGCGAGGATTTCGCGGCTGTCGCGACAGTTCGCGTTGCCACGACAACGCGTCCGGCGTCGTTAAAAGTGACGTTCGCCTTCACGCAATTTTCGGCGGACGTTACATTATTATTCGCTATTTCTTCTCCTTCTGCATGAACGTTATTTTGTAATGGTAGTTCTGCATCGATAAGATTTGGTACTTTGTCAGATTTTTGTTGTTTATCGGCAGGTGGTTTTTTCTTTTTTTTAGATGCTTCATTTATTTGTTTTGCATGCTTTAAAATATGCATTTTGAACAAATAATTGTTTTTAGTAGCATTCCAACGTGTGTCTGCCAGTACAACTATTTCTGTAAAAAAATTAAGGATTCCGCAGCAAGAATGAAATGCTTCTTTCTTCTCCACTCCCGTGGTTCTAGAGATTCCTGTCCACGAAAAATTGGTCAATACCTCTTTCGTGAACAGAATAGCCAACAAATTTCTGGCAACAGTTTTCCCTTCTTCGTTCCCTTCAGTGCCGCCAATTGTTTTAAATGTATTGAGCTAAACAAATAATGTATATAAATTAATTATGAATATAAATTAAAACTTAATTTAATATAAGTTTAAGTCATGACTGCGCTATATGAATAAATTAATTAGTAAAAACTTAAAAAAAAGCATTACTAAGTTAAAGATGTTGAAACATATAATTCATTTTAAGTACATTTACTTCAAATATATTATCCATATTATTTTTTATGTATTATAAAAAAATCACTTCTGTTAGAATATAAGTATATTGTTGATATATTATCTGTCATAATATTTATGCTGGCTACTTAAAAATGTTTATTCTAAATGGCAAAATAAGTGAATAGAATGTATATAAATTTAAATTTACCAAATATTTTTTGTAGTCTGTATCTTTTTCAATTTCTGAATTAAATGCCAGTACATCAGAAACAGTGTTTAATGGAAAAATGAATTTGCTTTCAAATCCAGATTTACTTGGCTCCTCGTGGCTAGTTGTCGGTTTTGGAATATTTCCGTCATGCAATTTTTTTATCATGTCATAAATCTTATCTAATGTCAATTTCAAGAGGACATTGTCAGACTTTCGCATTTCTAATATGCGTGATTGATTTTCTTCAATTTGTTTTTGAATCATGAAGAGTATTTCAAATACTATAATAAATATATCATGTTAATATACAGTGATGGGAGAAAGTTCGGCAACGGTCAAATATCTTGGAAAATAA
>NW_017296296.1:21122-22287 GCF_001594075.2 Trachymyrmex cornetzi | reverse complement strand
ATCCTTAAAGCTGGTGTCAAGACGTTTCCGAAACACTGGTTACAAACCCTTTTTGCTTGAGATCTTCCTGAGTTACGAACCTTTAAAGTTTAAGTATCGCCGGCGCATTATCTAAGGTATGCGCGCGCGCGCACGCACACACATACACACACACACAAACGCGCGCGCACAAGTCTCACTTTGGTCAAGCATCTCGAAGAGGTGGATATCCGACCGTGCCACCTCCACGCAGTATACCTTAGATAATGCGCCGGCGATACTTAAACTTTAAAGGTTCGTAACTCAGGAAGATCTCAAGCAAAAAGGGTTTGTAACCAGTGTTTCGGAAACGTCTTGACACCAGCTTTAAGGATATGTAAGAGAAAATTGGTGTTTCCATTTAAGATTTCAAAGTTGACCTTCACGGTGTCCTTCAAGGTCACATGAAGGTCATTTCAACATAACCATATAATAGACCACTTGATATACTAAAACTTTTGTATTGAACATTTTTTCCATAAGCATTATTTTTCAAGATATTTGACCGTTGCCGAACTTTCTCCCATCACTGTATATAACTATAATAAATAAAATTTAATATTAAGGTAAATTAATATTTAATTGATACTTACTAGTATTCAGCGACACTTCCTCTTGATCTTTTGAGATTGACATATTGGACATATTATCGTCTAACTCTTGAACCAAGATTCCATTTTCGTTTCGAAACGTTATACTCTGTCTTGATCTGGTACTCGTTGAAGGAATTTCATTTATGTTTACTTCGTGTTGATGATTATTTATTGGTGCCATTATTTCATTAAATAATAAATCAATATTTGTATCAGTTGTGTTAGCCGTTATTTTATTTCCATTGTCGTTAATAGCCACACGTTGCTGATTAATTGATAAGCTACAAAAGTCACAAATATAATAGATTATTTTTATAACACCTGTTATAAAAATAATAGTTGTACAACTTTTGTAATTATACGCGACATTCAACAAAAAAGGAAATTGTAAAAGACTGATGGTAATTATTTAGAATACGCTCGTCATCTCCGATTTTGATGAAATTAGGCTTATTCGACGCGTTTTTGCACAAACGAAAGAATCTGTAAGAAAAAAAAGTTAGGACGGCTCCGCGAACCAAGATATTAAGGCTGCGTTCGTAAACGTTACCCAT
>NW_017296296.1:13426-17223 GCF_001594075.2 Trachymyrmex cornetzi | reverse complement strand
TAGCATACATACCTATAAGAATCTGGCGTCGCTAAGAGCCATATTGTTGCTAATAATTGCTTCTCAACTGGAACCACTGGTCTCCCAGTTCCAGTAGAATTTTCTATCTTCGGACCAACGATAGTGAGTAAACTTTGAAAGGCTTCACGCGTGATTCTAAAATTTGCCTGAAATTCTATGTTGTTGAAATGATGAACAATTTGTTCAACGTAGTGTTGGATTCGATTGACCTTGTTCTTCTTTTTTTTTTTGAGCAAAGTGTTAACAAAATTTCTGTTTCACTATCAGATGACGAACTAAAATCTAATTCGTATAAAGACAAAAGTCTTTTTTTTTATAGTAACATGGTAGTGATTACTTTTTTAAACTTCTCTCTGTCGTTACTCATGTTCTTTTTCACAATATATATAATAATCTGTTAACAAATTAAAAAGATATAACAAAACAATTGAACATTTAAATATTTTAATTTATTGTTTAAAAAGAACATATCTATATATTTATCTATTCATAGAAAAATATAAAATTAGTATATATAATATTCTTTTTTTACTCTTAAATGTTACATATATTATGTACCTTTACCACAGATGAGAAGAAAGTAATGTCGTTACTTTTTTATCATTACTTTTTATAATAATGATAGAACACTCTATAAAAGCTATGCAGGTTATTCCAGATCGTTCATAAACTGTAGGATGTTAACCTGTTCCTCAAACTGTCACCGTACATTCCCCACAAAATTTACCCGTACCTCGCAGGGTAAGGTTTACGAACGCACCCTAAGCGTTGAGCTGATTCTGCAATGAGTCGGTAGTCGGAAGTCTTAATCGGTAAAGTTGGCCAATCAGCGTTAGTCGTACAAGTTTGCTATTGGTCAACTTCCGATAAGACTTAGAACTACCGACTACTGACTCATTGTAGAGTCAGCTTTATAGTTGATGACTATAGAGGTTAGGAAATCCGACGAGATGCAGCGACGTGTACGAACATTTTGGTAGCCGTATTCTAAATAATTACCAGACTGATAAAGTTTGTTCGCGTCACATGCTCCAACATGATCCAACATGCTCCTGCCATAGTTCCTGCTCACTCTAATAAGCGCATTGGAGTAAGAGCTATAATAATAGGAGCATTTTGGAGCATGTTGGAGCATGCGACACGAACAAACCTATAATAATGTTATACATACGTTTCTTCAGATTCAGTGCAAGAAGCATTTAAATACTCCTCTTCCCACAGTTCGGCTTCTTCTTTTCCGACAATAAAATCTTTTTTTATTTTGCACTTATATTTCTTCCACTCAGGTTCGGGAACACTTGAGGAATTGTTTCTCAAAGTTAGACTGTTGTTACATGGCCAAAACACAAACCCATCTTTTACCCACTGATGAGGGACGTACGCGTATTTCATTTTTGTTGCCGTGCCTCTTTTTTTTATTATGGCAACAATTTTGAAATGATCTCCCATTTTGTTATTCACTGTTGTAATTTTTCAGGTATCTCTCCGATAATAGGAACTAACATACGTCCACGACCAATGTACATACATACTTCTTCTATATTTATATGGCCCGGGTTCCAACTTAGTTGGATTTACGTGGCCAAGCTTACTAATCACAGTTATAGCCGGAAACGCTTTTCAGCAAAAAATTAATAAGATGATGCAATACCCGAAGCAGGGCAGACACAGGTCCGTCCTGCTCGAGCGGTCTTGCTAGACTTATGTACATACATACGTTTACGTTCGCGATATTGCAGACATTTTTCGATATATATCGATCCAGCGATCTCGACTTTAAAGTCAATCTAACTTATAAATAGGGAAATTCGACTTGTTAGTCAGAATGCCTTAATGGTCGACAAGATGACATCAAAGTCAACGATTTTGAAGTAAAAATGCCCTGATTAAGGAAATTTGCCCTCAAAGTTAGGCATTTGGCCTTCACAATAAGGAAATTCGACCTACAAGTCGAAATTTAGACGTAAACGTTAAGTCAGCCATCATTACGAGAACTATTCTGTCCGCCATAATATATTAAAACGCTTTCCAAAATTATATGCATTATAAAATAAATTATACTATCTCTCGGAATGATCAAAAATTGAAAAAATATATCTATTTCACGCTACTTTTAACGTAGACACAAGATAAAAATATTTTTATTGTACTAAGTGTAAAATATATTATTGTTAAATAATTAATAATTAATTAATAATTGTTTAAATTATTTATTTTCGAAGGCGCGTTAGTTTTAGTAAAGTAAAATACAAATCTGTATAGAAAATTTTCTTTCACACTTATATTTTTGTCATCATATCACGCGATATTCAATTTTAGAACTGATGTGGAGATGGGACACTGTTAATATTTTATTTCGAACTTCTATGGCTTAGAACCTTATCAAGCATGTTATGGCTATGTAGTATGGTTACCCGTCGAGGTAGAATTAATATGGAAATGTGCAGCACTGCCATCTCTAGATATTTCGACGAGCTGATTGTCAAAAGAAGAGAGGGCACAAATTAGTCAGAATTAGGTCAAAATTACCAAGATATTACCGACATTCGACCTTCTATTAAGTTTATTTGACCAAATCAGACTATGATTTATAGGACGAAATGTCTTCCATTACTTAATTTCGACCGTAAAATTACTTCAACTTTATTCCCCACTTACCTCTCTCGACGTCGATTCGACGTAAATTGGGATTGGTTAAACAGACTTCTCAACCTATTAGAAGGTCGAATAGACGTAATTTCGCCCTATTTTGCTGCTTGGGTTTCTTGTCGAAGTTTCCTTGTGGTAAAGTAAACCGCTTATTAATGAATCCATTCAGAAAACGTCAAGAAGATTTTTCTCAAATGGAATTTACGAAAAGATGTTTGGAACATAATTTGGAACTTTGTCAAATTCACGTATGGTTTACATCTCTGTTTTATCTGCAACGAACAATTTTCCAAGTTTTTCAGGAGCTATTGCATATTATATGTAATAAACACAAGTAATATTATATTTTATTCCTCCCGCAAATTATCTAATTATTATGTATTTTTTTACGAAATACATTTTCAGGTATTATTGAAAATTGGTGGGACTCGTCGACTTTATCTCAACTGACTAGACTATTAAAAACTTTATTTTTGAAAGCTGGACCAATTTGGTTAATTTGGGACATTTTCATTTGAAACAAAATTTGGGACTTTGTTAAATTCACGTATGGTTTACATCTCTGTTTAACTGCAACGAATTTGTTAATTAAGTTAGGAAACAATAATGAAAAAATTTATTTGTTAACTAGGCTAGCAAATGATAACGACAACCAATTTATTCGATAACGATCTCCATTTGTTTTTATGTAAGACATAAATCATGAAGGTTAGAAAGAGAAAGTAATTGTAAGATTCATTATAAAGTTTTATTATTTTACAGTAATATGAACAGTTACACGTATTGTTTTTATTTCTTATACATTCATATAATAATTATACTATATTCTTGAGGCTTTCACGGGTGTTTCCTATATGACAATCTTGTGTTTCGCGGGTTTTCTCCGTGTTCAAATCCATTCTTGGAATGCCAACGTTTCGTGAACCTTGCAGTCCACTTCATCAGGGCGAGGAGCAGCCTGATACTAAGCTGTTCTCCCGGGTCGTTCCCTTTATATTACGCTGCTTGTTGGGGGAGGGGGGGGAGAAGTGCTCGCCAAAGGCCCGAACTTCGCAGTGGCACCTAGAAAGGTCCCAAAAGAAGAGATCGTCAGCCAAATAGAGTCAACCATCTACCGACTCCCATCA
>NW_017296296.1:11479-11716 GCF_001594075.2 Trachymyrmex cornetzi | reverse complement strand
CTCGCCCTGATGAAGTGGACTGCAAGGTTCACGAAACGTTGGCATTCCAAGAATGGATTTGAACACGGAGAAAACCCGCGAAACACAAGATTGTCAATAATTATACTATGTTTATAGTATTCTAAGGGCGACCGTTACCAACGCTGATTAACTCAATCAGCAGTCATCCTAATATAGACAGAAGTTATCACAGTTAAGTAGGAACGCAGAAATGGAAGTATCCCAGCTAACACAAAG
>NW_017296296.1:9960-11373 GCF_001594075.2 Trachymyrmex cornetzi | reverse complement strand
AGTACGTTACATGTAACTTTGTGTTTGCTGGGATATCACGAAGATAATAAGAACGATACAGACTTACTATTTGCTTTACTGCTGATTGAGTTAATCATCGATTAATTTAATCAGCGTTGGTAACAATCGCCCTAAGTAGTCTCAAATAATCTTGACTTGCATTAATTGGCAGTTACACAAACTATTTTTATTTCTTATACATTTATGTTACTGTAAAAAAATTCTTATTCATATTATTATGAAATAATAAAACCTTATAATGCATCTTACAATTAGTTTCTCTTTCTAACCTTCAAGATTTATGTCTTAAATTAATCTAATCTCCTTTTGTTAAATATTGAGTTATAAATAAATGGAAATCGTTATCGAATAAATTGCTTGTTTTATCATTATCATTTCCTAGCCTAGTTAACAAATATACCAGTGTATAATTCCATCTCCGTTCGATTTTCTTTTATTAAATATTAATTACAAATTTTTTCATTATTGTTTCCTAGTTAACAAATTCATTGTAGTTAAACAGAGATGTAAACTATATGTGAATTCGACAAAGTCCCAAATTTTGTTCCAAATGAAAATGTTCCAAACTGGTCCAGCTTTTAAAAATAAAAAAGAAAAAAAGAAAAAATAAATGAAAAAATGAAGGAAAAAAGAAAAAAAGAAGAAAAAAAGAAAAAAGAAGAAAAAAAAGAAAAAAAGACTACAATATGGTATATATGCAAGTACATATATAGTATATATTAGTAATTCAAGATTGAATTATTTAAAGCAACGAAGATCCAGCTCCGACCGTAATAGGCAGTTACATTCTAGTATTAATTGAGTTTCTCAAATATACGATCAAAAATATAAATATATTGTTTAAAAATAAAGTTTTTAATAATCTAGTCAGTTGAGGTAAAGTCAACGAGTTCCACCAATTCTCAATAATACCTGAAAATGAATTTCGTAAAAAAAGCTTTATACATAATAATAATTAGATAATTTGCGAGAGGAATAAAATATAATATTACTTGCGTTTATTACAGATAATATGCAAAAGCTCCTGGCAGATTTGAGAAATTATTCGTTGCAGATAAACAGACAAGTAAACCATACGTGAGAGAGAGACAGAGAGAAAATTTGACAAAGTTCCAAATTTTATTCCAAACATCTTTTCGTAGATTCCATTTGAGAAAAATCTTCTTGACGTTTTCTAGATAGATTCATTAATAAGAGGTTTACTTTACCACAAGGAAACCTCGACAAGAAATGCATCATGAAACGTATCTTTAAATTACAAATTACATAATAATCACCGATTAGGGTTAATCGAGTTGATGATATCCTTTGTATATATAATCGTATACAAACTTACCTTTTTAAAAAAAGGTAAAAAAAGCGCTAAGCGTGCATGTTTCTCGTGTAGAACCA
>NW_017296296.1:8996-9868 GCF_001594075.2 Trachymyrmex cornetzi | reverse complement strand
CCGATTAGGGTTAATCGAGTTGATGTTTTTTCTTCAAGGATATTCTTATAATGATATGTATCATTCGTATAAAAGATTTGATATCAACAAAACTGGCGTCATGTTAAATTCCATGTAATTCGTGCGGATACCAAATTATATAAATAATATTAACTTTACTTTAATGATATCATTCCTATAAAAGATTTGATATCAAGAACTGGCGCAAAGTTAAATCGAGGTGATCCCGATTAATCACGGCTCGATTGGACACTACCAATCACAGCGACCGGTGCTTAGGAGCTTTGTAGTCTCAAGCGCTGTGAGTGGCTCGTGTTCAATTGAGCCGTGTCCAACTGGATGCCACCCGTTAAATCCTGTTTCTCTCTCTCTCTCTTTATACCATGTCAAATTATTAATCTTATGATATGTATCATTTGTATAAAAGAATTGATATCAACAACTGTGACGCCAAGTTAAATTCGACTATCAAAATGAAAAGTAAAACTCAAGTGATACTATCTTCATTATTTACTTAATCCAAATGGTACTATCTTTAATTTTTATGCAACGAAACCTAAGTATACGTATACTTATTGAAGAATCTTCCTATTCCAATCCAAATGGTTTAAATTCCTCTTAAATGAAATTATTATATGACATTTCATTCAAAGACATTTCCTGTTCCAACTAAAATAGTAGTTATTTAATTTTCCTTCAAAACATTATACAAAATATTATCACAAAATTGCGTTACCTTGCTCAATTTATTTAAGTGTTATCACAAAAAATTTATGAATTTACCGTATAAAATGAAAAAATTTAATTTAAATAGAAAAATTTTTCATGTAAAAACACTTGGCGCTGCTAGATCTCGATCTCGATATAATAAC
>NW_017296296.1:7059-8013 GCF_001594075.2 Trachymyrmex cornetzi | reverse complement strand
AATCGGTGATTCACTGTCAACCGTAAGTGCTCAATTCTACTAAACAGCAAACGCGATTAGTCATCAGTTCCACGGCTGATTAAATAATATAAGTACATGAGAATAAACTCTATATTTATCATAATATATATACACATATATATCATATAAGAATGTTAAATAATCTGATAAATACACACATTCCAAGCCTATTGATAAGTTATCAGGAAAATAGTCATCAAGAATAATTAATGCAGTGGACAAGATATTTCCGATATAATTAAATAAAACTGGTTTTATTACCTTTTTAGTTTTATTATACTTAAATAAAACTTTCTGAAGAAGAAAAAATAAATATAGTCAAAATGATATATACATATAACAGGATACTTAGTGTTAAAACACGTAATAAAATTTCCTAAACATTTCCTCTGTTCAAGATAGTTTTATTCGAAATTCCAAATAAGATTATTGTTACGTCCGGGAGGACTCCACGATTTCCTCGTTTCGAGATCACTTAATAGGGTGATCGTTGAGACAGGATGCGTGAAAAAAAATGCGAGAGTTAACGGTCACCGATCGACGAGCGTGACAATATGTAGAAAATGTTTCGTTGAAAGCCTTCCCAACGATTTTGGAAAGATAACAAAAACATAGACACCTAGGATCACCCGATCCGCGATAATAAAATTTATGACAGATTACAAACCATGTCGATAATGTTCGGTTTAAACTCGTTCAGTTTCAATAAGTAATATCTAAAAACAGATCGGGAATCCTGAGTAAATAGAAAGTCGCATTCCCAAACGCATGTAACGTGTTGAAGGGCGTTTTTTTCGTTAACAACAGGAAGTAGTAAGTAGGTATAGTAGGCCGGTTCTAACTCGGGAGCTCTGAGGGGGGTGCGGGGCGCGGGGGAACCGTAGGCGAAGGAAGGCCCGGCGCTATCGCGGTGTTTACGTAAACACCGATAAC
>NW_017296296.1:5653-5865 GCF_001594075.2 Trachymyrmex cornetzi | reverse complement strand
GAAGCCGCGTTCGAGAGTCGTATAGCGACAGGTGCGGTGATAAACTATAATCATATCGAGCCTCGCCGATTTCTCGAAGATGCTGGCGATATAGTGCTAGAGCGAGTGCGGGACGCTATGGAAAGACACGGTAGTGTAAAGGTAAACACAGCGTTCAACGGCGAGTTCGCGACAAAAGACAAACGCGACAATAAGAGTATAATTACTAAGAA
>NW_017296296.1:4772-5639 GCF_001594075.2 Trachymyrmex cornetzi | reverse complement strand
GCGAGTGGTACGTGACGCGCGTCGTCGAGCCTACATTAGCGTCGCTGGAAGAGTTTCAGAAACGCGACAGTGGGTGGGCGCTGTCGCGAATCCTCAATTTGATAGTGAATGTGAACAAACTAAATTCCATGTGCGCGGGATGTTACTTTGAGGTGCCGCGGGAAATAGCGACGAAACGAGCGGTGATCAGTGTGAAATCCACGGACAATGCGTGCTTCGCGTGGTCAGTGGTCGCCGCTCTGTACCCGGCTGAAGAACATGTGTATCGAGAATCGTCGTACCCGCATTACAGTACTGTGCTAAATTTTGCGGGTATCGAATTTCCAATGATATTAAAAGACATTAACAAATTCGAACGATTGAACGCGGTGTCGATCAACGTGTACGGCATCGAGGACAAGCAGATCCTTCCTCTACGACTCACAGGGGACAAGAGGGACAAGCACGTGAACGTACTGTATCTACAAGATCCACGCAACGATGGTGTAGGCCACTTTGCGTGGATAAAGGATCTGTCCCGTCTCGTGAGATCGCAACTTAATGGGAAAAAGAACAAGAAATATTTCTGTGACCGGTAAGTATAATAGGAAAAAACAAGAAAAAATATAAAATATAAAAAGAAAAAAATATAAAAAATAAAAGAATTATTTTCTCTATTTCCAGATGCCTGCATTACTTCGGCTCGAGCGAGAAATTGCAGATCCATAGCCAGGACTGTCAGAAGATGAATAACTGCGCCATCAGCCTTCCGAGCCAAGACGACAGATGGCTCGAATTTGGAAATCATCGCAATCAGGAACGTGTGCCGTTCGTCGTCTACGCCGACCTGGAGTGCGTCCTGCGGAAGACGGAGCCCGATAAAAAATA
>NW_017296296.1:0-221 GCF_001594075.2 Trachymyrmex cornetzi | reverse complement strand
TCGTGCGACCGATCGTCGAATTTACGCGGGGTCGCGAAACGCTCGAACGTCTCGCTCGCTTCCTCTCCCTCCTTCTCCTCCGCCTCTTCCTTCTTCTCGCGCTTGGAGGCAGACGCTGCATCATTGTCGGGCGACTGTCTCTTTATCGCGCGCATGCTGGGACTGTCAACAATCTGCCGCAGTGGCTTGATAATAGGCTTGAAATGCCTCTTCAACGCCAT
>NW_017296295.1:0-773 GCF_001594075.2 Trachymyrmex cornetzi | reverse complement strand
CAAATAAAGTGATCATTTCTTATTATATCTAGTTTATTATTTTTCCAAAGGCATATTTTCAATGATTGCCGCGTGACGGAAGTGAAATAGATAGAATGTCTGACATTACGTTTATCATCATTCATAGATGGATAAATATTTTCGCAATAGTTATCGAGATATTAATTACTAAACATCGTAACCGCGCAGGATTCATTCATCCAGCGCTCGAGATCGCTAGGCCGGCTATAGGCGCTTGGCACGCGGTGCGCGGCAAGAGGGGAATTGTTTACTACAAGCGGCAACAGCGCATTGAATGCTGGCCCTCTACTGAATGTTCCTCCGTCTTTTTTACCAAAACGACATTTCTTATAAAATATATATATTCTATGTATCGCGTAGACATGTATGTACGTATGTGTGTGCGTACACATGCGTATATGTATGTGTACGTATATGAACAGCAATAGTGGTACGTGATAAAGAATCGTGAACCGAAAAATGACACTGATCGACAATGAAAATGCATTCTGTGTCAAAAACATAAATTTTATTAACTTTATAGCGATAATAACAATAGAAATCTCAACTCTAATTGTCATATCGATATAAAAGGCCTTCTCTATGTTTTATAGAGAAGAAAAGATATTTTCTAAGTTATATCTCGAAAACGGAAAAGAAGCAAGATGCATCTTGGAGGGGGAAAGCCGGACCCCGGGCACGCCAGCCCGGACTTTCCCCCTCCACTCTCACTATCTTGCTCACTCTCTGCCTCTCTCGCCACCGCGTCGTCA
>NW_017296294.1:28675-35767 GCF_001594075.2 Trachymyrmex cornetzi | reverse complement strand
GGACCGCGATCTTCGTTTGAAACTGGACGTACATTGCAAATTTTTGGACACATGTATATATGCGTGATTTTCTATTGTCTGTTATTTCTATGTGTAGTCACCTTTACTTTTCGCTCCAAGATCGCTCCAAACTTCAACCACATATTTATTTTTTGTTTCTTATTTCACCGGAAGTATTTTTAAATCTAGTCAGTAATTGCAAAAAAATAGTTTCCGTACCTTATTAAGCTAAAAGTATCAATATTAAAAATTTGGGGTGCCGACTTCACGAAACCCATAATGATAAATCGCGATATCTTCTAAAATATTAATTCTAACGCTTTGAGTCATCATAACTTTTGTCAGAACTTTTGAGGTGCTATCAAGAACTGTCGACACACCTGCCAGAATTTTCAAAAATTTTTCATTTCTTGGGGAAAAAAAATTTTTTGAAAGTTACAGCAGTTTTGTCCACAGTTCTGGATAGCACCTCAAGAGTTCTGACAAAAGTTATTATGACTTAAAGCGTTATCGTCAATATTGTAGAAGTTATCGCGATATTTCGTTAATCGTTTTGTGAAGTTGGAACCCCAAATCTTTAAAATTGTTTTTTTTGCTTAGATCAACGGAACTATTTTTAATTTTAGGCAGGAACTCTAGAACTCTTCGGGGTGCAATCAGAACTCTAACGAAAAATTGATTTTTTTAAAAATGAGGTGCTAACTTCACAGAGGTCTTTTTTATTAATATTATGACATTATAAACATATAATATATATGTTATTTTTATATATAATATAAATATTTTATTACATGTGTGTGTGCATCATATAAATGTGTAGATGTATAAATAATTTGTATCTTAAACGAAAAATGTTAAGTAAATAAATAATATAGAGACTTTCTTTTAAGGTATACAGTTAGGAATAAATTACTCTATTCAACTCTATTATATCGTACAGCGATAAGAGTTGTTTTATTAGATATGCATAGTTTCGTTCTTAGTTTTTCGTTTACTAAATAGTTGATGATAAAACATGATATGGATTCATCAAATGTTACAAAGGTAGTATTATAAACACTATTTTTTGTTTTATGTTTCAGATTCACAATAATACAACAGCTCTTAGAAACGATAACGCAACTGTTACGAAACGTCTCCTCCAAATAATTAAACCGATATAGCTAAATCTAAAAACGAGGAAAAAAGAAGACGTGTCTATCAGTTATAATAATGAGTGCAAGTATACTGTCATTTGTTATTTTAACAATTTGTTAATTAAGGCTTTGTTATTGTATTTTACATATCATAAGTTATTTTACACATTATAAGTCGATTTTGGTCTAGTCAATGTGTATGATTTGTTATGTATACATTATTACTTACGTTTTGATGCTTTCATAAGATTCAGAATTGCGTGCGTTGGACACAGGTCGCAAATCACAAGTCGCAGATACAATCGTGGCTGAGGACATAAATTCAAAATGTACACAATGAATATGATGTATGAAAGAAAAGTTCTACTGTTTCGAGTGTTTCATAAATAGTACTCTACATGCGAAACTCTTGCTGCAATTCTATATATAACTCTCCCATGATAAAATTAGAGAGGGGTAGAAAGAAAGAGAGAGAGAGAGAGAGAGAGAGAGAGAAATTCATGTTTGATTAAATTGTCTGAACATTTGATGTTGTTCTATATCCTTAATATCTCGCTAAAATACATTGCAAGAAAGTTTACATATTTAAAAAAATATACGTATAAAATTGGCATAATGGAAAACAAATTCTTTATATATTATGATCCCAAATTCTCAAATATATAATTCTTAAGTTAATCAATTAAATTATTTAGATAATTTAATTTAATTTAAATAAATTGCGTTAGTAAATTACGATATTTAAGTACTTAATGTATATATTAATTTAAAATTTCTGAAAAAAAAATTTAAAAAGATTGTTTTTATATTAACAAGATAAAAGGTATGATTAAAATTAGATTTGTAAAAGTGTCTAAATTTCTAAATACTCTTGTATTTATAAAATCGTTCATTTAAATAGATATATTTAAGTACAAAGTATACTATTAAAATTTATATATTTTTAAAGATGCGCATTAATCAGGAACGGAAAAGTTTATTAAAAATAAAAACATATGAGTTTTGCGTTATCTTTTTTTAAGATGCCATATAACATAGCTATGAAAAATTTTTATTTACGATTTGTGTCCTCGGACCTGTGTTGTAAACGGCACGTTGTACTGACGATGTTATGTAATTAGTGAAAATAAGTCGAAAATATCTTTCGCCGATAATTATACATCAGTGAAGTCTTTCAAGAGATGCCTATATCAGTATTATTGTTATTTCGTATAAAATGTAAAAAGTAGCAATTCGTAGTAGTGACATTCTTGAATGAATTTGTGGAACGATTATTCCTTGACAAAAAGATTTAAACAAATATCGTACTAGTAATTTTGGAATTTTTAACATTAAATATTTTACTTTAATATCTATTAAATTTTGAAATTTATAAAAAGTATATTATTTTTAAATTAATAATTAAAAACTAAGCGTTTAATCACGCTTAGAATTAGGTTTACAAAATATATACCTAAGTTCTTAAATATTATAAGAAAATGTTTAAAGCATCCTAATAAAATATCGTAAATAAAGCAAGTTTATCGTTAAGGAAAAATCGATTTAAAATTCATGGGAAAAAATGTATTTCTACTATTAATCTTTTATGGGACACTATATATTTATGAATTATGTGTAGGATCTGTTCTACTTTAATTTGTGGACACATATCGGCGTAACTACGACAAAATTATTTCATGTTCTCGACTCCGAGAAATAAGATGTAAACGGGGAACAGGTGGTGTGTAAGCTAAGATTGAATAGTGTATAAATTATATCTAGCGTACCTTGTGACATAGATAGGAATTATATTTTTCTCTGGATGTTAATCGATAATTGTTATAATAGATATGATTATGTTAATCATTGTGTTTTTGTTTTCAACAAAATGCAGAATTAACTGACGTTGAAAGGTGACCATTTTTGTGGCCATTGGTTGCATTCAACGGAATAAAAGTTAATTCTAATCCGGCTGACGCTATTCAGTAATCTTAATCTAAAATATTTTGATTTAATATTTAATTTCTACTGATCAATATATATTTTTTCTAATAATAATGCGATGTTACAATAATATTGTATCGCACATAATAAATTTCTTGTTTAAAAAATTATAACTTACTAATTTCTATCGCGCAGTATGATGGGACTTACGTCATGTATTTATGTTTGTTGCATATCTTGTTATAAGATAATAAATTGCTTCAGGCTCTAATATTTCTATAGCCCATAATGTTCATGTTTATTCATGTCCTTTCTTTAATTGTTTCATAAATATATAAATGCGAAAATTTAGCATAAATTAATTATGTAATATACCATTGGAGAAATAATTTTTTTTTTCCGTTTATGTTTATATAAGTCTCGATTTCGTCATAAATTGAATGAGAAATCTATAAAAATTACGACGAAAATATTACAAATTCTGATTGTAATTAGCATACACAATAATTAATAAATGGCTGTCATGAATGATTTTGTAACATATTTCCTAAATATTTTAAATATAACCCATTTACGTTCATTTAGCATATGCAAATTTTCTAATAAATAATTTTCCGTCTCTCAATATTTATTAATGGCTCTTTTCATTTTAAATAATTTTTCATTATATCATAAATTATCATAGAGGTATAATAAATAAAACAATGTATTTTAAATATGAAAGATTATTTTGAAAAAGTAAATAAAAGTGAAAAGTAAATTAAAAAATTATTTAATCCTAACTAGATTTACGTTAAAGAATAAGATGAAGAGGAGAAATTATATACAGGATAATATATAAATTTATATGTAATTACAAGATTGTTTTCGATGTATTATGTATATAGATATATAATTTTTCACGTATTCTATACTCTTTTTAAACCTCCTTTTGAGCAATACCTAGTGTTTCATGCTTCATCACGAAAAAATATTCGCGCGTGAATTATACGGTGTGTCTGGTAATACACTGTGTGATACAATAAAAAAATATTACAACTATTACAATAATATAAAAATATATAATATAAAAATATTAGTAAGTTGAACTGCTGAGTTTTTTCACGCAGTAATTCCCATAAAAGGAAGTATGATGAAAGTAGTAAATGTAAGTGTGAATAAGTGTGAATATGATTAATCCGTTTTTATCGAATTAAATTTTGTTTAAAATTGTAAGTTAAAAATATACAAATAAAATATTGTAAACAATTTCAAGTTTAGTCAAAATTTCTAATTGCAATTATTATACTTAATAAAAATGGAACAATTTGTTTTAAAAAAAGAATATAGTTGTGTATAATGTAGAAAAATTTCAAGTTTAGTCAAAGTTTCTAATTGCAACTATTGTGCTCGATAACAGTGATTGTGTATATAATACAACTTCTTTTTTTAATACAGGCTGTTCAGTTTTTATCGATGGTAGTAATTGCAATTAGAAACATTTACTGAATTTAAAATTTTTCTACACAAACTGTATTTTAGCTAACAATTTTAAACAAAATTTAATTTGATAGAAACAGATCAACTTACAAAGATCCTCTACCATCTCAATTGGCTTTAATTGACGATATTCTTTCCTTAAAATATGCTTAAAATATACTTTCCCTATTATATATTCGTTTTATATCTTCTGTCACATATAATTCATAATAAATACTACAATCTAATTTAACTATTATTATTTTTTATTTAGCAAATATTTATTTTTCGTAAATAAGTGTTGTATTAGTATATATATTTCAAACAATTATTTATCATAATTTAGTACATTTTTCTCTCAATGTATAATATACGAGGGTCGTCTGAAAAGTTTTGAGCCTTATCATGAAGATGACGTTACTCGTCAAAGCCATTCTGGTATTATAGGGTACGTTCCGAGTTACGCATGAAACGCACGATGTATCGTTTTATCCTTCTTTATTAATTGGTAAACAACAAGGACAAATGATACATCATGCGCTTCATGCGTAACTCGGAACGCACCCATAATCGTGATACTTACGAAAGATATCTGTGACAATTGTGGCCACTTTGGACGTTCAGTTCTTGTTTGACAATAATTTGTGTCGTCATTTTGTAAAAATCGAAAAAATTGAATATCGTGCTACAATTAAATTCTTGCATTTCAAAGGCAATACGTCTACGCAAATTAAAGCCGAGTTGGACGCTGTTTACGGGGACTCTGCCCCATCATTTGCCACCGTGAAAAGATGGGTAGCCGAATTTAAACGTGGTTGTACCAGCTTAGCTGATGATGAGCGTTCAGGACGGCCAACAACTGCGACCACCACCGATGACATCGAAGAAATTCATCAAATGATAATGGACAACCGTCGAATTAAGATTAGGGAGATAGCACAGGCTGTTGGCATATCAAAAGAACGTGTTTGTCATATATTGATTGAAGAATTAAGCATGCGTAAGTTAACCGCGCGTTGGGTGACGCGCTTGCTCACTCTGGATCAAAAACGCATTAGAATGAACATTTCTAAGGCCCTGTTGGAGTGGTTTAAGCGAAACGAGTCGGATTTTTTGCGTCGATTAATAACGGTTGATGAAACTTGGGTCCACCACTTCACTCCTGAAACGAAAGAACAATTAAAACAGTGGACTGCGAAGGGTGAACCTGCTCCGAAGAAAGCGAAGACGGTATTATCGGCGGGAAAGGTGATGGCGACTGTTTTTTGGGACAGTCATGAAATTGTGTTGATCGACTATCTTGAAAAAGGTAAAACAATAACAGGGACGTACTATAGTACGTCAACGCGTATACGCAACATTGCTGACAAGCTGAAGGCAGAAATTGAGAAAAAACTACCGCATTTGAAAAAGAAGAAAGTGCTGTTCCATCAAGATAACGCACCGTCTCACACTTCGGCGGTCGCTATGGCAAAAATTCACGAATTGCGGTTCGAATTAATTGACCATCCACCGTATTTACCAGATCTGGCCTCCAGAGACTTTTTTCTGTTTCCTAGGCTCAAAGTTTGGCTCGGAGGACAGAAATTTTCATCGAACGAGGAAGTCATCGCATCGTAGACGCTTATTTTGCAAAGCAAGACGCTCAGTATTATTTGAATGGATTAAAGGGGTCATGGGAGCATCGCTGGAAAAAATGTATCGACTTAAAAGGACTATGTGGAAAAATAAAATTGAATTTGACCGAAAAATTACTTGTTTCTATGTTAAGCTCAAAACTTTTCAAACGACCCTCGTATATATATATATATGTGTGTGTGTGTGTGTGTGTGTGTGTGTGTGTGTGTGTGTGTGTGTGTGTGTGTGTTTTGTTAATTATCTGGCAATAATTACCAGAATTTAAAATATGTAGGTAAGCAATCTCATCTTTTCTGTTTTGATTTTATCAAATATTTACTTTGCAAAAAAATTATTCATCCTATATCCTGCCGATTTAAATATTGGAGAGCCTGTTCTTTTTTAAGAATGTATCACGTAGGGGAAAGTAGAGTAATTGTGCGCAGCGGGTAACTGCATACCTTACAAAAATACATTATTTTGCGCGTCTTTTGAGCAATTATTCATTGAGTTAAGTTAAAAAGTATTTGAATAATCGTTCTTCTTATCAAATTTTTTTTATGTTTTGATTAAAAAGACATTTAAATGTTCAAATTTTTAAATTTTATTTTATTTTATTTCAAAGTTAATTCCGTTAATAAAATATAAGAATAGAATTATGAGGTTAAAAAAAGGTTTTTGATCTTTATTTTAACTTTGCTATTTTTCCCCCAAACCTTATCACATCTGTTTTGTCCCGACTTCGCCTATAAAACATCCTTAATGTGCTTTTTTATTATTCATTATTCTTTTATTACACAATTTATAATGGATATTACAATTTATTTACAACAATTTATAATGGAATCTCGGGCATAATAAAACCACGGGGTATAATGGAATATACTTGATAACTTTATACAGAAATGCTACTATATAATGAACTGTTAGACAATAAATAAGTAATTATAAGGTTCCG
>NW_017296294.1:24614-27054 GCF_001594075.2 Trachymyrmex cornetzi | reverse complement strand
GGAGTCGAAACGTTTGTATCTAGAGATTTTAATTTGATTTAATTAAATACGTTTTGTTTAAAGATTGGTTCTATGCCCTTTTTAATTGTCATATTGTTAGACAATAGTTACTGTTAGATGTATTATATTTTATACAGGGTGTCCGAAAGTGTGGAAACGGTCGAATATCTCGAGAAATACACATCGAATCAGAAATCTGAAAATATACGTATTCAATGTTTTCAAAAAAGCTATCTTTTGACATCTACATGACCCCCCACCCCCACCCGCTGTGAGTGAAAGAGAGGGTAAGTTTAGAATTTTAAATGGGAACCCCCATTTTTTATTGCAGATTTCGTTTCTTCAGAAAAAGTTACATAAATTTTACCTATTACAAACATTTTTTTGATGACAGATGTAATCAGCGAAATTAAAAAATGAGTCTAAAACGTTTAAAATATCTCAAGAAATACTCAACGGAGCATATTCTCATTCTGGAGGTGAATGGGCGGGTAACTTTTCGATTTTGATTTTTTCTTTTTCTGTCAAAGCCATTATGCCCAATTACAACGACAGACATAATACTGAATAAAAAAGATGGAAATTTTTAAGCAAATAGTGAGAAGAAAACGGAAGAAATATTAAACAATTAGTTAGAAGAACTTAAACTGGTATAAATATATACACACAAAAAAAACAAAAAAAAATTAAAAACATTCTAAAAAAACTAAAACAGAAAAAATAAAAAACAAAAAAAAAGATTCTCAAAATCGTCCACCTCCTCGCGGTGAGAATCGGGAAATATTCAAAGGCAAAGGACGCTACTTCAAATTTTAATACTTGATCTGCCATTGTAGGTACAAGTTGAATTTTTGGATTCTGACTTCACATTTGTAATCAGCGATAACAAAAACCCTCGAGTAAGTTGGTATTTTTAATTATTTGCTTGTACGCACACGCACGCATACACACTGTATATTGTTAGTCCACCTCATTTTCTTACTTAATCTCTTCATTATTTTTTTTATTCGATATTATTTGATGATCATCTTATTATATTTTGAGATCTAGCAGCGCGCCAAGTATTTTTACATAAAAAATTTTATTTTAATAAAATTTTCTCATTTTGTGATGCTTCGTCTTTAATTTTTTTTAGATTAAATGTTATATTCCATTGCAAATATAAAAGACTCTTGAATAGAAAGATAAAGGTACGTATCACATTGTCTCGTTAATTAAATGTTATATGTTGCAATAAAATATATGTTCTTTTCGCAATGTACAAAATACAATAGTATATGTTATATGTTGCAAGAAATTATATATTCGTTTTACAATTGGCGTAATTTAAAGATTTGATTTCATTTCTTTTTTAATACATGCATACGTACTACTGAGGGGTAATTTATAATAAAAAATTAACAAAACATTACCACTTGAACTATATTATTTATGTAACGGTTTTTTTTAGTTCATGTAAAGTACAGTTTTTTATGGAAAACGTACATGCACACTTGGCGCCTTTTTTTTACCTTTTTTTAAAAAGGTGATTTTGTTAAGATATCATGTATTTTGTAGTGTTAAACATCTTATATTCTTATATGATTAATACTATATCTCTTCACACGTGTGCGTATTACTAGAACATATTATTTATTATCAACATTTTCTAAAAATAATGTAGAAATGTTTTTAGCAGCTCTAGGCCATTGCTTTTTTGTAACTTGCGTATCATCAGCTTCAATTCAAGGTGAACCTTCTCCATACATACTTATAAAATGATCGTTTTCGATACATGGACCATAGTGAAATATAGCATTCATAACTTTATACGGCTGTTCAGCTATTAATATTGCACTTGTTGGAAGAGCACATAAATTAATTTTTTTTTAAACCTTCACTAATGTTCCATTTTGGTATGAAAATGAAATTAAATGGATGATTACTGTTTCGTCTCTCAATGTTATTTCATTTTTAAATAATATATCATTTCCCTCACAACGTTCACATAATTTATCATTTTATTTAGACCAATGTGAAAATCAAGAATTTAGTAAATTGTTAAGATTAAAACTTTCTTTGTTCGAATTGTTAACAAAAATTGAGAAAATAAAATTATTATTAGTAATAACTTTTGTATCACCACATGTTATGCATCGACAAGTAGAAATAATTTGATGCTCAACCAAATTTTCTATAAAATCATATTTAGTACAAAGAGCTACAACAACATCAAATGCATCTCGTTATACCAGTCGAAAAATACTGCCCTAGATATTTTCGTACTGCGTAGGTACTCAAATTAAGTACATATTCCCTTTTTCATATCAATGCGCTAATGCATTTAAAACATTTAGTTTATCAGAATTAAATTATTGTTTTCTAATAATAATTAAATGAAATAAACATTGTAATGTAGCATTGGCATAGCATAAAACTTTGTCAGTATTTTGAAAACCAC
>NW_017296294.1:22867-24500 GCF_001594075.2 Trachymyrmex cornetzi | reverse complement strand
TTTTGAAATAGTAATAATAATTTGTGCATCTGGTTTATGTAGTCGTTTAGCCGATTATATTCAATAATTGCTTCTTCACTAGTTATTACAGATAAAGAATCATGATTAATCAAATACGCGTTAAGGTTCACTTTTGTTGCTAATTTTACTTTAATTTTATATATAAAATAAGAATTCTATGAAGGCATTGTGAATAGCAGCTTAATGGACAAAACGCTTTACGTATGTTACACGTACGACTGAAAAAATTTGAAAAGCTGAAATGGTCCCTTTTTGGGAAACGATCTCCAGATCTCGGTATCGGCTGCACCAATTTTATTCGGACTGATCGCAATCAAAAGATACCGACAACATATAATAAAAGTGTTTTTATTTATTTGACCTCATATTATTTATTTCTTTGATTGCGCGGCTTTAGTTTCTGAATAATTTTAATCTAAAGTACATAAAAATTTAAAACGAACCGCTTGACCGCTTAACGTGTGAACGTCATCGCGTATATATTCATGCCGTTACCAAATTCGCGAGGCTATAAACGGCATAAATATATAGGTAATGATGTTCACACATCAAGCGACCTGTTTTATATATTTCTATACACTTTTAATTTAAAAGTAACTTATTAAAGTATTAAAGTAACTATACAATGAAATTTCGACACATAGTAAAGTGCTAATGAAACTATAGATAAATAAGTCGATAAATGACAGCAATAAACGAGTGCCATCTACCGTCGAAAATATGAAAAGGAGATGATTTTTTGAGGCGACGTATCTTACATAAAATTTTGACATTTAGGATTTCGCATCACGGTATCTCCGTTTGTGGGACACGTAGAGGTAAAATAAACGTTTATTATATATTTCGGACCGAAACTGTCGATGGAGTTCATATTCAGAACTCGATAGGTCTAGCGTTTATTAAAAAAACCGAGAGTTTCGGATGCTCGGATGCCCGCAACTCGCTGACTCGCGTAAAGACACGCGTGTCTCGCGCTGCGCGCCCACTTGGCGCGAGACACTACCGTGTCCCTTGATATTGTGATTTAGGCGAGTCGCAGCAACGAAAATCTCGGTCGGTCAATCCGCCAATGATCTCCCCCATTGTGTAGAAAATATGCGGGAAAATGCGATTTTGTTCCACACGCCTAATCACTTTCATATTTTATAATAACATAAAATCAAATTTATCTTGATGCGCTCCAGTTTCCTCGTCGCTCAATACGAGATAAGAGCGGCTCTTTAGCAAAAAGTCCGCTCAAGCTTTGACTTTTTATATTACACTTTATTCAGGTATAAATGTTTCATGAACTATTTTTAATAGTTGTACTTTAATATTTTTATGTACAGAATAATGAATTAAATCAATTGGTTAATCATTCAAAATCAAAATATGTAAAATGTTAATGTCTAATGTCCTTTTTGTGTGTGTGTGTGTGTTTACACATATATCTTGATATATATAACATTACATAGTTATATATGTATATAACTCATACACAATGTATTAAATATAATTACACTGTTAGAAATGTTATTAAATTTCATTACATTTTAAGTTACACAATTTGAAATTAATTTCATGACATTACATCAAAGGACCCCGCACTAATCCTATATGAAATTGGATTTCG
>NW_017296294.1:18346-21777 GCF_001594075.2 Trachymyrmex cornetzi | reverse complement strand
TTAATGTATTTTTCATGAAAATTTATGAAATTTAATGTACACGTTCATTACATTTAAGTAACTACTGTAACTTAATTTTCAGTTAAATCATTCATTACTACTTTTAATTTCGATCATAACTACAAGCTTCATTTTCATGTAAAGGAAGCTCGTGGTTACATTTCTAATAGCGTACTATATAATAATTACAATCTTTCATATAAGAAGTACATAAGTAAGCGAATATCGACATAGGAGTTGTGTGGCTCAGTGGAAAAGTGGCAGCTTCGTAGAGCAGACTTGGAGACCAGGCCTCGGTTTGAACCTCGACAGGAGCGGAGCTGATTTTCTCGTGCTATCTGTTATGCCTTATGACGAGTAATTTCGAGTGGTGAAAACGTGCAATGTAAGTGACGAATGCTAAATGAGTATTTTGCGCTCGTATATGTTTTTTCAATCAAATTTACGTCTTTACCACTCAGATATACTCGTGTCCTGCATGAGTGCAATCCGTTTTAACCACTCATTTTTACGGAAACGTTCCTGTTAGCGACCTAAAAACGGAGTCATACTCACTGAGTAAAATGCACGTTTTCACCAGGATTGGTAAAAAACATGTTTTGAACGTGTATTAAACAGTTTAAAACATGCTTAATTGATGTTTTCATTTATTTTAAATATGTTTTTTTATAGCACTGTTTAAAGCATATTTGAAGCATTAAAAACATATTCAAGACGAAACACAATATATTTTATTCTTAAAAAAAAACATTAGTCTTTACCAACCCTGGTTTTCATCACTCAAATTAATCGTTCGCGCGGGCTAAAAACGGGCTAAAAACGGTGAAAAATTTTTATAAGGGAAATTATAATAAATATTTAAAAATATTTATTATTATTTATCATATAAATGTTTGCAATTTGTGGAGCTTGCAATTTGTGTAGCTTGGACACGCACTTTGGACACGCACCACGTCCATTACGATTTTATCGGCGTGTCACAAAAGAGGATGTGGTAAGTAGTTTCCGTATTTCGAAAATATAAAGTTATGCAAATTAACAAAGTTCCGCAAACCGCCTCCATTTTGGCTCCATGACGCGCAGTTATTCAAAACTTCAGCCTCTTTCACTGCGGTTTTTGCAATTTTCAACACAGTAATCGGGCATTTTCAATAAATAACAGAATCAGATTCTTCTTCTTCTTCTTCCAGATCCCTGGATAGATTTTAGACCTTTTAACAGAATCAAATTAAAGTAGCACTTCGACGCCATTTTGGCTGCAAATGCTAATTAAGTGAATTTTCTAATCGTGCTACTTTGTTAATCTAGTGATTTTAAAAACCACCCGAAGTCACTAGATTTATAAAATACCGCAAACTCGCATTCATTGTTTCGTAAAACGCTGACATTTCAAATTTACGCATCATATATACGTACTTTATTTGTGAAAATGAAGCCGCCGGGTATGTAAATCAATGTTGTTGAATAGTAATTAGTTTATTTATAACCAAAAGAATATGTAGAAGTGCTTAATTTATGTGTTCTTTAGTTTAATACGGATTTATTTGTGTAGAAGTTTTGTGCATAAAAGTGCACGAAAGATATGTGTAAGTACAGCTCAGAACTGTTCAGGAACACGAAAGTACGCAACGTTGACCCAATGTGTACGTCCTTGAAATCGTGTACTATGTGCACTTCGGCCATAAGAAAGAGATTGAATAATAGGTAGATAGATGTTAGGTAATTTTTCTATATCATTCTGATTGTTAATACCATTTCCCTGCTTTTTGATATGAATCATTTCCGAGATAGATCTTTTATAAAATGAACATTCTGAATCTAAAATATTGATGTTTTCCAAATCTATCTGATGACCATACTGAAGTTGATGCAGAGAAACAACAGAATGATTATTAGATTTTCTAATGTCGGCTTTATGTTCTTTAATCCTAGTTTTTAATTTTTTTTTGTCTGTCCGACATAAGAGCAATCGCAATTACAACAATTAATTTTAAATACAACATTGTTATTATCCATTTTATCCAACTTATCCTTCCCTGTTTTAATAAATTTATTTAACCTATTAATGGATTTATATGCTTTATTTAAATTATACTTTCTGTAAACATTTTGAAGTTTTTCTGTAAAGTTTTTAACATAAGGTAATGTGCTATAAATTTTAATATTATTATCACTCGAGGCTTTTTGATTCGTTTGCTTCAATTTATTATTATATCATCACACGTCTAAATACTCAACAATATTAAATCGAGTTACTTTATACTTTGACAACTTAAAAACTTTATTATATCCACTAATTGTAACTGTTATTTCGTAATTGCTTATATCTTTATAACTTTATATATTGTGTTTATTTATACTGAAGATTGGCACATTCAGGGCCGAAACGTTTATACTTTGATTAATTGTAACTGACATAATTATTGTAATTCTTTTAATTCTATATACGAATATATTAATGATATTTCACTAACAAGATCTAGTGTGCGGCATATGCTCACCCGTTTTTATTGTTTATTTATTAGCCACGTATTGAGGACAATTTTGTGATATATAATCGCACTTTAACAATTAAAAGTAAATAAGATTCATTTATTGTTAATATTACATTCCGTTTATTAATATTAAAGTAACCATTGGTTCAATAAAATTTGTGTTATATATATTTTTTCAACGTTACCGTACACTTTATCGCGCATTATTAATTTTTTAATTATGCTACTATGTAATAATATTATTTTTACTGCATTTTGAATTGCAATGATATAATTGTACCATGTTTAATAAACCAAAATTACTCGATCATTGGATAAATTTTACGATAACTTTACCCGCAGAGAATATCTCGTTGATCGAACATGTCTCTCTGTAATTATTGGGGCATTTCGTTTGATGCATAATTTTCTTTGTTCATCGAATGTAAACAAGGCTAAATGATGCATCATGCCCTCATAATCTATGAGGTACTTACGAAACAGTATGTAACATAGAGAAATTCAAATTTAATCCTACCGTTACTACTTTCAAAACTTCTATACATTTTTCTCAAAATTATATTGACGACTGAAAGAGAAGAGGTTTTCTCATCAACCATTTTACAACTATTTTATTCCAATTCAATACAGAAAACAACACGATGACATAAAACAATACAGCATATTCGCCAGATTTGTGTCGACTGACACAATAATGGGACTGCTATAGGGCGCTCAGAATAAAATTAATCATGATTCTGATGATGCATATTGAAAAGACGCCGCACCCCAACCAAGCTGAAAAATATTAAACAAATCCTTTTATAATATAATAAATAATTTAATATTTATAATAATTCTAGTTTTAAATGTAAAATCTCGATTTCTTGTCATAACAATCTGAAATTCATTCCGATTGTTATGACAAAATCCGAGATTTTGGTTTTAAATAAAATG
>NW_017296294.1:14288-18222 GCF_001594075.2 Trachymyrmex cornetzi | reverse complement strand
CATACGTCTGAAAGAAAGTATGCTATCATTATATTTAATGAAAACAGTTTTATTAACTCTTTCGCTCAGAAAGCGGGTGGTCCATCAGAATACCGCCATTGATCGGGACCCCGCGCCAAAAGTGTACACATTATATGTGGAGAGTCTTTAGTATTTAAAATTTCATTTTACGCCAAAACAGCATGAACAACGCCATATTGATACGTTTTTGAAAAAAGGGATTGTCCTTTAAAACAATATAATTATAATTTCTTTGTAAACCGTTTTTTAATTATCCCTTTCGTATCATTGGCTTTATAGGTATCAATATACTATCATAACTAATTATGTTTAAATATACATCATTTGACAAAATCAGTGTTACCAACGCTTGATATATGGCTGTACGGGATGGTTTGACGTAACTTGTACTATAAGGAACACTATAAAATACTTCGCGAATGCTGGCTGTAGCCAGCGTTCGTCTGTACGGATCGCTTCGTGGATGCAAAACATAGCCAGCGTTAGAAGCGAAAAGATTAAATACAAAAGAATTAACTGTAAAGATAATCTTGAATACGGTCTATTTTATATATACGTATTTATTCTATTATATATATACATATACACTACGCAACAAAATTATCGCAACAAAATTTTTCATCGAAATTTTGCTACTTTTCAAATGCGCATAACTCGGTCAATTTTCATTGTATCAAGACGATTGTTTTTTTTTCATTTTATAGGTAATTATCTGTACTTTAAGAAAAACTTGATGTGAAATTAGGTGCAAGTCGATGCCGCATCTCCATGTTTTGATAAAGCCCAATCATTTTTTTTCTTAAAAAATTTGATTGTTTGACGCGCTACCTGGATCACACCGATTTTTCTCCGAAAATATCACATAGATCATTGTAAAGTGCACATTTCAATAAAGAATTTGAAAAAAACTCGAGTTTCTACGATTTTTTTTGACCAAGGAATGTCATTTTGAAGTTATTCGGGCGATTTTAACGAATATCGCAATAGAATCAAATGCCAAAACCTCATTATGGGGAAGGATCCGTATTGAACATTAATTTTATTATGCAGAGTGAATACTAATAAATAAATACAGAAAAGCACAGGATATTTAATTTTCTTACTAAAAATGCCTCTGCTTACTGAAATTCAATCTGCTCAAATTGTGGCCCTGCTAGAGGCGGGATTGAGTCAGAGCGCCCGCGCCGTAAGAACGGGTATTAATCGCTCGACGGTATTGCGTATTTTTAGTCGGTACCAAGAAACAGATTCTTATCGTCGGAGGCCTGGTCAAGGTCGATATAGGGTAACTACGAATCGGTAGGATCGCAAAATTGTCAATGAAGCTTTGCGCGTCCCAACAAGGGTTGCGCGAAAAATCGGGAATGAAGCTTTACCAGGCAGAATTAGTACTCAAACGATAAGAAGACGCCTTCACGAAAAAGGTTTAAGATCACTAATTCGTGCTAGAGTGCCCATGTTGACAAGAGTGCGTCTACGTTACGCCCGTAATCATCGAAACTGGACGGCCAGTCAGTGGAGAAATGTGTTGTTTACATATGAATCTCGATTTTGTCTATTTGGGAATGATGCTAGGATCCGATTTTGGCGACGAAGACGAGAGCGTTTTGAAGCGAATCATGTTGATCCAACTCGGGCGTTCGTTGGAGGATCCGTTATGATATGGGGTGGAATATCAATGAACCATCGAACAGATCTAGTGATTCTCCAACCCCCAGGATTCACAGCGGTACGTTACATAAACGAAGTTTTGCGTCCTTGCGTGATTCCAATGCGTCGACGAATAGGCCGTGATTTCATCTTGATGCGGGATAATGCACTTCTCCATGTTGCGAGGGTAACTCGTGAGTACTTGGTAGTAAACGATATACAGTTACTGCCTTATCCATCTAACAGTCCAGACCTCAATCCTATTGAGCATGTATGGGACATGGTGTTTAGGAGATTTCGTAACTTGGAGAGGCCTCCTGCTAATCTGCAAGAGCTTGAGAGAGCTCTACATGAAATCTGGCACGAGATACCTCAAGATTCAATCAGAGCATGCATTAATATGCAAGAACGTTTAGGAGAGGTTATCCGACGCCGAGGTGGCACTACACGGTACTGAATGCCTCTAAGACTTGACCGCTCTGGCATTAGGCAAATAGGATTTGGAGTAAAAAAATACTGTAGAAGTGACGAGCCACGGGGTCCCTAATTTGACAAATAGTTTACATAATCGGTCCTTTTCAGGACCAAAATGATGCTTAAGTCCGACCAGCAACCTCCTCGCGGTACGTATCAGGTAATGCTAATGCTGGCGGTATTCGTTAAAAATGCACGAATAACTTCAAAATGGCATTACTTGGTCAAAAAAAATCGAATTTTTTCAAATTGCTTGTTGAAAAGTTCACTTTACGGTGGTCTATGTGATATTTTCGAAAAAAAATCGGGGCGATCCAGGTAGCGCATCAATCAAATTCTTTTTTTAAAAAAAAAAATGCTTGGGCTTTATCAAAACATGGAGATGCAGCATCGAATTTCACCTAATTTCGCATCATGTTTTTCTTAAAGTACAGATAATTACCTATAAAATAAAAAAAAATCGTCTTGATCCGATGAAAATTGACCAAGTTATGCGCATTTGAAAAATAGCAAAATTTAGATGAAAAATTTTATTGCGATAATTTTGTTGCGTAGTGTATATATACGGGTTGGTGCAGTAACTCTCTCCACTTAGAATATTTCCGCTATCTCTAGAGATATGAAATGATATATTTATTGAATTTGTATATAGCATCAAGAGGGGTACAATAATATACTAGTAGTAATTTTTCTATGAGTGGAGGCTTTCGGAGATATCTAGATCTCACCTTCATTTTTTTTAATGGAATTCTGTGATCTTTTTTTACACAATATGATTCCTCTAATTATTCTGCATATAAAAGTATTAAGTTAATGATATCAAAAAGCCAATAGTTTACGAGATATTTTGTACTTTATTCTGGAATATATATTGACATAAAATACTAAATAATTCGTAAATTATTAATTTTTTTTGTAATTCTTAATACCTTTGTAAACAGAATAATGATATGAATCAATTGATGGAAATGACCCAGTGAGGAATGACAATAAAATCGAGATGTCGAATAGACGTCAATTCGACGTCAATTTGATGACTTCGATATCGAATCAACATCGATTCGATACCGACTCTATTGTCATTTCTCACTGGGAAAATACATAGCTGTTTATATACATTTCAAAAATTATTCTTTTTACATATATATTTGTTTTAAAGCAACTATGTGGTTTTCATCCACCAATTAATTCATCTCATTATTCTGTTTATAAAAGTATTCAGGTACGATTATGAAAAAATTAATGCTTAATAAATTATTAAATATTTAATGTTAATATATGCCAGAATAAAGTATAAAATATCTCGTAAATAATTGATTTTTTGATACGCTAGTTTAATACTTTTATATGCAGAACAATTAGAGGAATCATATTGTGTAAAAAAATCATTCAATTCCATTAAAAAAAATGGAGGTAATCTTCGAATCTCCGAAGCGCCTCCATCCATAGAAAAACTATTAGTATATTATACCCCCTCCCCCGCTCATAATGCCTTACAACTTCAATAAATATATTATTACGTATCTCTAAAAATAGGGGGAATATTCTAAGTGAACAGAGTTACTGTTCCACTCTGTATATGTATGTATTTATGTATGTATATATACGTTTATTGTATACTTTTATACTTTTATTTAAAATAGGACATACCCAGCAGATAAAATTATATCCAAAGTAGAAATGTCCCAAGCCAAATTTTACCTCTCTCTGTTTTATTTGCAACATAAACTGCCAAATCTAATTGAAATAAATAATTTAATAAGCATTAAATATATACTACTATTTTTGA